>NC_066546.1:11752988-11757988 GCF_024679095.1 Eriocheir sinensis | reverse complement strand
TTTTTATTGTTGTTTCCTTTTTTGTGCCCTTGAGCCGTCTCCTTTGTTGTAAAAAAAAAAAAAAAAAGGTCAAAACTAGGTGGTCCCTCATTAAAAATACATGAAGCAAAGTCAATCGGCCACCAAAACGTTGCATCTCGGCCTTGTTAAATATTAAAGGGGAGGAAGTGGCGATCGAGATTGCTTATAAATGAACCAGACTTGTTACACCGAACCGCTGAAGGTGGGCGATTATTCCATTATTTCGCTTCAACGGGGACGAGAATCAAATTGGTGGCGTCTGAATTTGTTTGTTTACTCGTAAGCTTAATGGCCTTATTCTCGTTCTTGTCTTATCACTGCCAATAAGCAATGTAAAATAATGTACATATATGAAGCCATTATGTATTTTGAAGCATTTGTCAGTTTCCTTCGGGGGCGGCGCATCCCGAGAGATTTTGTCAGGACGGCAGCCTTTTCTTGCTTCGGCGGTACATATACTAAAATTGGACAGCAGCCTCTCATCGTAAGGTGTGTTGAGAGGCCATCTTTGTTCCCCTGCGCTGAACGCCTTACTTAGCAGTGCCCTTCGCGTGGTGTGGAGAGAAAATCTGTATCGCGTATTGCAACAGAGGTCGGACTAAACTTTATTTTTGAAGAAGTTTCCTTAAATGAAACCGAAAGTTCATATCGCTCTATTAGTTGCCTTAAGTACTTGGAGAAGTTCAGTAACATCGATCACCCCAAATATCACACTATCCCGAGAAGTAGAAATAATGTTCCACCAGTTCGAGCAAGGAAATGCAGCACAGACATCGGTTAAGTATGAAAATGATCAACTCCCAGTCATTGCGCCTTGTCCATTATTCCTGTGCAACCAGATTGTATTAAGCATTATTGACCGTTCGCCTTGGAAGTTCTTCACTTAATAATGATGACCACTGAAATGCCTGACGAACAGATTAAATCACTAAAGCCTGCAGCCTCGTTATAAGTCTGAGGAGTAATGTTACCTGCTCTTCCCTGCTTCCATGTTTCCTCCTTTTCCCTCACTAGTTTGCGTCGTGGATTGATCGTTTTCCATTGTCAAAATTGGTAAATATAGAAAATGGGAGATGAGGAGGTCGTATCACCCATTATAACTTGGGAGAGAGTGCGCGAGGCAGGCAGGAGGAAGGGAGAGTATCGGGGGGAAGGGAGGAGGAGGAGGAGGAGGAGGAAGAGGGAAGGAAGAAAAGGGAAGGTGAGTGGCTGTAGCTGGAGAAGGGAGGAGAAAGAGAGGAAGAGTATCGTTAGAGGGAAAGGAGAGGAGGAAGAGAGAAGATGGGTGAAGATTAAGAAGAGAAGGAGTAATGAAAACCTTGAGTATGTAGACGAAGGAAGGAGGAATAAAAGGAACGAGGAAGGATAGACGGAGAAACTAAAAGGAGAAGAAGGAAGGAGATAGAGAGAGATGGTGTGCAAGGGATTATGAAGAGGAATATGAATGAGTTAAGGAAAAGAAGGCAGGAAGAATGATGAAGTAGAGAAGGGAAGGAGAAGAAAAAGAGGAGGAAGAAAGAAATGTGGGTGTGAAAAGGAAAAAGGAGGACGGGAAGGAGGAAGAGAAGTGTGGATATGTAAGGAAGAGGAGACAAGAAGAAGGGAGAAGTGAAGAGAAAAGGAAGAAGTATCATGAAAGAAGGAAACAAAGGAGAAGAAAGTGTGGTTATGCAGGTGAGGAAGAAGAAGGGGAATGAGAGAGTTAACACATGTAAGGAGAGAAGACAGAAAGAAGAGATAAAATTAATTGAATATGTAAGGAAGACGGGACAAGAAGAAGGGAGAAGTGAAGAGAAAAGAAAGTGTGGCTATGCAGGTGAGGAAGAAGGAGGGAAAGGAGAAACAGTTAACACATGTAAGGAGAGTAGGCAGGAAAAAGATAAAATTGATAAACCTCAGGAATGGAGGAGAAAGAATGATAGGAGGAGGAAGAAAATATGAGCGTAATGGCAGCATAGTAATAAACTCTGGCAGGATAATGGCAGCTCACATCCTTCATATCCATCCCTGGGAGTCCTATTTGTGTCCTGCTGATGAGACTGTGTGGACCATAATTCTGTGCTCGACCTCCTAATAACTTTACTTAAGATTGCCTAGGATGTATTTTGAGACCCTAAAAATCTATCGTAATGTTAATGTTCATGTTCTTTTTGTGTATTTGTGTATGAAAAGATAAACAATCACGGCCGTTTAGGTTTGTAAAGGTGAATGTGGTCGTAACTTGAGACTGGGTTAGTATTTTTGTGGTAACGATAGATAGCAGAGGTTATTGAATTTAAAGTTTTTGGTATGCTGGAATTGTAATGGCATTGTATGTGTGTTTGAAAAGAAACAATCACGGCCGTTTAGGTTGGTATAGGTGAATATGATCGTGGCTTGAGACTGGATTAGTATTTTTGTGGTGATGATAGATGGCAGCGGTTATTGAATTTATAGTTTTTGGTATGCTGGAATTGTAATGGCATTGTGATATATATGGAATTGTGGGATACAAAATGAAAATAAAAAACAAAGTCTGTAAAAATCCAACCTGTCTAACTAAACCCGTCCTAAATTAGAAGTAAAATACCAAACTCCGGAAGAATCCAACACTTCTAACTATTTTCGTCCCAGGCATGGCAGTAAAGCGCCAGACTAGTCATGTAACTGTTAATAAATACCAATCCGACGTCTGAAATATCTGGTGGCAATCTCGGCTTCGGGTGAGCGGTAATACGTGCAACGGCCAGGTGAGCGCCGCGAGGTCAGGTGTGTTGAGCTCTCTCCTTTAACACCTGACGCCATGCACTGTTGCGATTGTCCGTTCATTCCCGGCCAGAAAATGCAACAACAACAACAACAACAAATGCAGTCATCCCATTTTAAACTCCCTTGAAATAGAGTATACAATTTACACCGATGATGGGTTGGCTACAATTTTAACGCTTTATCTTTTTTTTTGGTGTGTGTGTGTGTGTGTGATTTTAGGCCAAAGTAGGAAGGGTGATGTTGGTTTTAGGGATTATGGAGAGTGAAATTAAGAAACCAAAGATGAATTATTTGCTTATTTTAGGAACCGAAGTTGATTTGCTTCCTTGTGTTTTCTTAGAGACCGAAGTTGATTTTCATTTCCTTGTTTAAGTAATCTAAGAATCCGAGTCTCATCTTCGTGTTTGTGTTATCTTAGAAACCGAAGTTGATTTCCTTGCTTGTGTTATTTTAGAAACCGAAGTTGATTTCCTTGCTTGTGTTATTTTAGAAACCGAAGTTGATTTCCTTGCTTGTGTTATTTTAGAAACCGAAGTTGATTTCCTTGCTTGTGTTATTTTAGAAACCGAAGTTGATTTCCTTGTCTGTGTTATTTTAGAAACCGAAGTTGATTTCATTTTCTATGTTGTTTTAGAAACCGAAGTTGATTTCCTTGTTTGTGTGATATTAGAAACCGAAGCTGATTTTCTTGTCTGTGTGATCTTAGAAACCGAAGCTGATGTACTTGTCTGTGTTATTTTAGAAACCGAAGTTGATTTCATTTTCTATGTTGTTTTAGAAACCGAAGTTGATTTCCTTGTTTGTGGGATATTAAAAACCGAAGCTGATTTTCTTGTCTGTGTGATCTTAGAAACCGAAGCTGGTGTCTTTGTTTGTATTACTCTAGAAACCGAAAATGATGTCCTTGTTTGTGTGATTTTAGAAACCAAAGTTGATGTCCTTGTCTGTGTGATCTTAGAAACCGAAGCTGGTGTCTTTGTTTGTGTTATTTTAGAATCCCAAGCTCTTTTTTTTGTGTGTGTAAGAGCTTTTTTATTGGTAACGTTGGACAGCTCCTAAGACTTTTTTTTCTCATATTGGTTGGTTATTTTATTGTGATTTATGAACGTGTATATTTTTTTCAGTATTTCTTATTAGTTTCATCCATTAGGTGTATCACGTACTCATTTTGTTTCTCCGTTTATCTTGGTGGGAAGTTTTATTCGAGTATATCTTGAATTTCTTTAGACCATTAATTGATATGTTCTAACTACACTTTGCCTCGTATATTTTTTTAAGGATCCGTATCTGTAAAGTTTGTAAGCCGAATGCCAAATCTACGTCATCGTTAACAAACATCTATCTATCTATTACTATCTATCTATCTATTACTATCTATCTATCTCATTATCGACACGACTCTCTATAAAACCTCTTCACCTTGTATGTAATTTGGCTTCTTTCATACCTCTCTCCTCCACCTACCATCATCTGTCTCCACATTCCTTCTCTTTATATTCATTTACTTCCCTTTCTTTCACTTATATATTTTTTTCTCATATTCTTTCGGGATCGTTTTTATATCCTCCAATTTCTTGCTCCTCTTTCATTTATTTTATTTTTTCCTATAATTTGTTCTTCCATTTTTTTTTTTCAATTCTCGCATTCCTATCACCTTCCACCACGCAACTGATCCACTCCATATCCTTACCTCATCCATATTTCTCGAACAGTGCCCTTCCTCATCCTTCCATCTCCCTAGTACTCCCTATTTCTTCATCAACTACATCCGTTTCCCCTTACCTTCACCGTCCTCTTTCACGCTCTCGTTTTCTTCTCTGTCTCATCCTTCCTCGTTTTCTCTCCCGTCACTCGCTCGCCGTTTTCAGTTCCGCTCTCTTTTCATCCCCCGTCTTTTGTCATGCCTCCCCCTTTATCCGATCATCTCCATCTCCATCACCTCTTCCATTCGTGTTTTTCATCCTTTCATCTCTACTTTCCTCTCACTACTGGCCTCTTTACTTTATCTGTCACATTTCTATCTCCCCTTTCTCTTTCTCCCTCCGTCTGTCTGTCTCTGTCTCTGTCAACGCATCTACTTTCCTCCCCTTTTTCAATTCTTTCTCCTGATTTCTCTATTCTTTCATCTCTCTCCACTCCTCCTCCTTCTCCACATGACCTCACTTGACCTCACTTGACCTTGACCTCCGTGCTTAAGCGAGACTACCAAGAACAGGAGCGAGAGAAAGGCA
>NC_066546.1:11722988-11747988 GCF_024679095.1 Eriocheir sinensis | reverse complement strand
AGAAAACTGATAACAGATGAACAACGAAAATAGCAGAGTAGCAACCGTAGATTTATTTAAAGGGCAGACAGGATCAAATAGAGATGAAATTATTAGAACTTGCCAGAGCCGGATGGAGTACACTAACAGCAGACAGATGGAGAATGTTGGGAAAGTTTGGGTCTTCCAGTGGACTAGTAATGACTGAAGATAATGATGATGGTGATGATGTTTGGATGGAGTACACTTGCAGCAGGCAGAGGTGGAGAGCGTTGGGAAAGGTTGGGTCATCCAGTGGACTAGTAATGACTGGAGATAATGATGATGGTGGTGATGATGATGATGGTGATGATGTTTGAGTCCCTGCGCTATCCGCCTGGCTTCCGCTGCCACGCTACCATCACTTCCCACCAGGATAAAAAACAAATAAAAACAAGCGTTCGGGATATTTTTAGCGTTTTATTGGGCAGAATTTTATTTTATTGCCGTAATTTTCATTCCTTTTCAAACGTAATGCCACCAAACGAAGGCAGCGGACGGGGACATTTTTTTTTTTTATTTCATTTTGGTTTTGTTACTCATTCTCAAACCTTCATCTGGCTTCCCGGGCATTAGTTAGCTTTCATTGGATCCCTGTTTCGTTGATGACATTAGCGATTGTGTTATGAAGGTGATTCTGAAATGCTGCTCTTACCGTTTCAAAACCCAAATGCTTATATCCTATTTTCACGTTAAAGATAAAATTGCGAGGATATGCTATAACTGCGCGTGGCGGCGGTGCTCATCTCCGACCCGTTTGCCCTTTGAGCCTGTGGTGGGAGAGAACCCTTAACCCGACCAGTGTGACATCCGGGTTACTACAGTTTACCTTCCCCAGGTTTCCCCCATTTATCGACCAGCCCGAAAGGAAGGATGAACAGCTGGGTGGGCTGCACGCCGACTGCCCAGGGCGGGATTCGAACTTAGGCCCGCAGATTCAGAATTAGGCACGCTGACCGCTGCACCACGGAAACGCATATTGAAAAGAGATATTTCAAGACAAGACAACAGTAAAGAAAAGCCCACAAAATACAGTTCCTGCGATTAAACTCAACATACAAGATAAAACGTGGCGGATAATAAAGAAGATATGTGAGGGATTTCTTTGCTGATTATTTGTATTTCTTTTTCTTGTCATGGAAAGGAGGGAGTTTAAGGCCAAAATAATGTAAAAAAACTCAAAATTTAGTTCCTGCGATTAGATTCAACATACAAGATAAAACGCGGCGGATAATAATAATGATGATATGTGAGGGATTTCTTTACTGATTATTTGTATTTCTTTTTCTTGTCATGGAAAGGAGGCAGCTTAAGGGCAAAATAACAATAAAAAAATAAAATACTGTTCCTGCGATTAAACTCAACATACAAGATAAAACGTGGCGGATAATAATAATGATGATATGTAAGGGATTTCTTTACTGATTATTTGTATTTCTTTTTCTTGTCATGGAAAGGAGGCAGTTTAAGGGCAAAATAACAATAAAAAAATAAAATACTGTTCCTGCGATTAAACTCAACATACAAGATAAAACGTGGCGGATAATAATAATGATGATATGTGAGGGATTTCTTTACTGATTATTTGTATTTCTTTTTCTTGTCATGGAAAGGAAGCAGCTTAAGGGCAAAATAACAATATATATAAAACAAAACTCAAAATACAGTTCCTGCGATTAGATTCAACAAGCAAGATAAAACGTGCCGGATGATTATAGTTCGCGAGGAATTTCTTTAATGATTTTTTTTTTATGTCATGGAGAGGAGGTAGTTTAAGTTTAAGGGCAAATCAGTAACATAGAAAAGCCCTTAAGGCACTGTCCCGAAGATTGAATTATACATGCAAGGTAATACGAGATGGACAATAATAATAATGATGATTGATTGATTGTTTTTTGCTCATTTTCTTTTTCACGTTAGCAAAAAAAAAATGAAGAAAATGAAAAATCTCTGAAAATTTTCCATCGCGTTATTTTTCAAAGCTCACGGCGAATTATTAATGAACGGAGAGAGAAGAATGACGGACTGTTTTTTTCTTTTTTTAATCTAAGGCTTTTGATGTGATTTTTTTATATTATCACCATTAGTTTTTATGTATTGAATAAATGAGATGTTCAGCTGATTGGGCTCAAAGCAAAAAAAAAAGCACACACGTTCATATTATAATCCACTTACACGTACCTGTCACTAAAAGACGTGTGCGCGTGTGTGTGTGTGTGTGTGTGTGTGTGTGTGTGTGTGTGTGTGTGCGTGTGCGTGTGTGTGTGAGTGCTTTAGCTGTCAACCATTCCCCTATTTGACAATGCTCTCCTGTCAGACTCAGCTTGTTCTCCTCCTCTTCTTCCTCTTCTTCCTCTTCTCCTCTGTCTCTCCTCCTATTCCTCCTTTCCATCTTTCTCATTCCTCATTTTCTGTTTCATTCCCCTTCCATATCTCTCATTCTTTCCCTCCTCTTCCTTTTCTTCCTCTTCTTCCTCTTTCCTCTCTCTCCTCCTATTCCGATATCCATCTTTCTCATCCCTCTCTTTCTGTTTCATTCCCTTTCCATCTCTCTTATTCCTTTCCCTCCTCTTCCTCTCTTCCTCCTCTTCCTCTTCTTTCCCTCTTCTTCCATATCATACATTTCCTTTCTTCTATGCCTTATTTCTTTCTCTTCTCTCCCCCCTTTCCCTCTTCTTCCAAATCAAACGTTCCCATTTCCTCTCTTCTATGCTTCACTTCTTCCATTTTCTTTTCTCCCTTTCTTCCCCCTCCCATATCATACGTTCCCATTTCCTCTTCTCTATGCCTCACTTCTTCCTTTTTCTTCTCTTCTCCCTTTCTTCTCCCTCCCATATCATACGTTCCCATTTCCTCCCTTTCCCTTCCCCACCTCTTCTTTCTCGCATGTCCCGTAATCTCCCTTCCTCCCATCCACTCTCTCCGGCATTATTCCAGACACTCTGTAATCCTCTTTCTTCCTTATTCATTACCTCCTTTTTCTTCCCGTATCTTGTAATCCCCTTTCGTTTTCCTAATTTCACTTTCTCCTTTTCCTCTTGTGCTCTTTTCTTTCTTTATTACCCTTTCGTTTCTCTCCTTTTACTTTCTATTTTTTTACCTGTTTTTATTTTCTTTTCCTCCCTTCTTTCTGTCTCCCTGGTAGTGACTTTTCCTTTCCCTCTTTTATCTTCTGCTTTTCCTCCTCTTTTCCCTGCGTTTCCCTTCCTCCTGTTCCCCTTTTTTCCTCCCTTTGATTTGTGGTTTTCCTCTCTCCTCTCTCCTACTCATTTTCTGTTCTCTCTCTGTCGTTCTTTTCTTGTCCTCCTTCCCCGCCTGTTCTGCTCTCCTCCCTCTGTTGATTGTCTTCTGTTCCTGTTTTCTCGTATTTCCTGCTTTCCACCTCCTCCTTTATCCTGTTTTCCTCTCCTCTTCTCCTTTATTCCCACTGTTCTCCTTCTCTCTTGTCCTCGTGTTCTCCCTGTGGTCATATGTTTTGCCTTTAATCTTTCCTTTCTCCCTGTTTTTATCTTTTCGTGTCCTCCCTGTTTCCTGTTTATTGACCTTCTTACCCTGTTCTCATGCCCCCGGGTTCTTGTTTTCCTGTTCTCTTCTCCCTTCTCTCTTTTCCTGCCCACGTGTCCTCTCTGTGTTCCTGTATTGTTCTCCCTTTTCTCTCCCTTCTCCCTGTTCTCGTGTTTTCGTGTCCTCCCTGTGTTCATGTTTTGTTCTCCCTATTCTCCCCCTTCCTCTCCGTTCTCCTGTTCTGTTCTCCCTTCCTTCACTTTTCTGCCCTCAAGTTCACCCTGCTCTCCCTGTGTTCATGTTCTGTTCACCCTTCCTCCACACTCACATGTCCTCTGTCCTCCCTTCCTCCCCTGTTGTCATGTTCTGTTCCCCCTTCCTCCTTCGCTGTCATGTTCCCTATCCTCCCTTCCTCCCTGCTATCATGTTTTGTTCTCCCTTCCTCCACGCTTTCATGTTCTCTGTCCTCCCTTCCTCCCCTGTTGTCATGTTCTGTTCTCCCTTCCTCCCCCGCCGTCACGTTCTCTGTTCTCCCTTCCTCCCCGCTCTCCTCCCTTTATTACCCTCCTCACGCCTCCACATGGCCGTGAAACAAACAGATCTGAGTGTAAAACGTGAAAAAAATATATAAAAGCTTCCTGATATTTGTGGTGCTATCCAGACGGACCCGACGCGAGGCCTGTGTTTGTGATTGACGCCCGCTGCTGGTGACGCTGGTGGTGGTGGTGGTGGTGGTGAGGGTGGTTGTGGTGTGCATGTACGGTGGATAACAAGACCAAATTTGCCGCACTTCGTCGACTCCTAAAAAAAAAAACTCGATTTGGATTTTTTTTTTTTTTTTTTTTGCTAGTTTTGTTATTTTCCTTTTCTTTTTCGTGGTGTTGAGTAAGAATTTGCTTGTTGGTATTTTGATATGCCAAAGCAAACTCACCCTCACCTGTGTTTCCTCTTTTTCTATATGATCAATGTTTCCTCAAGTTAATTTTACCACATTTTCTTCCTTTCCTTTCTCTTATCAATAGTAGAGACGAACTTTTCCTCGTCTTCCTGTAATTTCCTTATGTTTTTTCCTGTTTTCCTTGTGCTACCTCTTCCCTGCCCTTCCCTTCTCTCTTCTTTCTGTGTCCATGTTCTCCTCTCTTACTCCTTTTTCTGTCCTTTATCATTTTTTTATTCTGTCATGCTCTCATTTTCCTCCTTCCTTTGCTATGTCCTCCTCTATTACTCTTTTTTCTGTTCTCTTTGTCTCTTATATTCTGCCCTCCTCTCTCTTTCTCCCTTCTGTCACCATATCCGTCTCTTTTGCTTCTTTTCCTCTTATTTGTCATTGTTTTTCTCTTCTCTTGTCCCTCTTTTTCTCCCTTCCTTTTGTCATTCTTTTCCTCTCCTCCTGTTCCTCTTTTTCTCCCTTCCTTTTGTCATTCTTTTTCTCCTCTTCTCCTGTCCCTCTTTTTCTCCCTTCCTTTTGTCATTCTTTTCCTCTCCTCCTGTTCCTCTTTTTCTCCCTTCCTTTTGTCATTCTTTTTCTCCTCTTCTCCTGTCCCTCTTTTTCTCCCTTCCTTTTGTCATTCTTTTCCTCTCCTCCTGTTCCTCTTTTTCTCCCTTCCTTTTGTCATTCTTTTCCTCTCCTCCTGTCCCTCTTTTTCTCCCTTCCTTTTGTCATTCTTTTCCTCTCCTCCTGTTCCTCTTTTTCTCCCTTCCTTTTGTCATTCTTTTCCTCTCCTCCTGTTCCTCTTTTTCTCCCTTCCTTTTGTCATTATTTTCATCTCCTCCTGTCCCTCTTTTTCTCCCTTCCTTTTGTCATTCTTTTCCTCTCCTCCTGTCCCTCTTTTTCTCCCTTCCTTTTGCCATTCTTTTCCTCTCCTCCTGTCACTCTTTTCTCCCTTTTGTCATTCTTTCCCTCTCCTGTCACTCTTTTCTCCCTTTTGTCATTCTTTTCATCTCCTCCTGTCACTCTTTCCTCCCTTTTGTCATTCTTTTCATCTCCTCCTGTCCCTCTTTTTCTCCCTTCCTTTTGTCCCATGTCCTTCTCGCTGTCTCATCCTTGTCCTGTTCTTCTGTGTGACGTTTTTCTTTTTCTTTTTTCACGCGTGTTTTTCTGTTTTTTTCCTCTTGTTTTCTGATTTTTCTTTTCTCCTTTTTTCTCTCTTTCTTTCACTCTTTTTTTCTCATCCTCTCGCTGTTTTTCATCCCTTTTCTCTGTTATTCTTTTCCTGTTTTTCTGTTTTCTTTCTCTGCTTTCTTCCTCTTGTTTTCTGATTCTTCTTCCCTCGTTTTTTTCTCTTTTTTCTCATATCCTCTGCCTGTTTTTTTCCCTTTTCTGTCGTTCTTTTCCTGTCTTCCTCTCCTCCTTTACTCGTATTTTCCCTGTGTTTATAATCTCCTGTCTTTGTGTTCCTGTTTTTGTTTTTTCATTTATCCAGCTCTCCGTTTACCTGTTTGTCTTGTTAGTTCGTCTTTTGTTTAATTTCTCCAGTCATAAACTACATATTGAAAGGGACCTGAATATGCACGATGCTGTCTTAAAAACGGTGAGGATTTAATTATGTTTGCCTGTTATCTTTTATCAATTTATATTTCTAAGTTTGTTTTGTCAGCTTCAATATTTCTTCAGTCGTAAATTATTGAAAATGGATTTATATGTGGACGTCCTTGTCTTAATAACTTCATCTACCTATTCTAGTAGCGAGTTATTTTTCATTATTATTATTATTTTATTTTTTTTGAGCTGTTTCCTTTGCTGTAAAAAACAAATCTCCTTTAGCAATTTCTATGTTCCTGTTCCTGTTGTTATTTTCCCTCTTGCATCATTACGAGGTTGCCCTAATAAAGATTGAGGCTTTAAATTATCTCTCTATTCTTCCTTTACCAATTCATATTTTCAGTTAGTTTTATCATCTCTCTTTTATTTTTGTTCTTTTCCAGCCATATTATTCAAGAGCTGTTTAGTGTCTGAAATAATATAACTGTGACCATTTCTGTCTCGTGTCCTGCCTGAGGATTTATTTTCTCAGAGTTGTGTTTCTTTCTCCGCTTTGTTTTAATCATTAAGTGTTTTGAAGATGAAATTCGTGGAGTTGTAACTTAATTGGTATACTTTTACTCCTCAATGCGTACTGCAAACTTTTCATTTTATTTTCTTCATTAACACCAAACACACTCGGCTCCCACGGCCACAAATACTCTATTATCATTTGTCATTCTTCATTTCTTCCTATATCATTTTCCTCTCATTCTTCCTCATTAGATTTTCTCGTCATCTTATCTTCCTTTCATTCTACCCTACTGCAAACTTTTTATTTTATTTTCTTCATTAACACCAAACACACTCGGCTCCCACGGCCACAAATACTCTATTATCATTTGTCATTCTTCATTTCTTCCTATATCATTTTCCTCTCATTCTTCCTCATTAGATTTTCTCGTCATCTTCTCGTCCTTTCATTCTACCGTATTGCAAACTTTTTATTTTATTTTCTTCATTAACGCCAAACACACTCGGCTCCCACGGCCACAAATTACTAAATACTCGATTGCCAAAGAAGGGTGACTACATGGCATTTAATTATCACTTCAAATGTCTTTTTTTTTTGTAATTACTGCCACCGCGATCTCTTGCTGAAATAAATGACAGGTCTCTCTCTCTCTCTCTCTCTCTCTCTCTCTCTCTCTCTCCTTCCCCCCCCCCCACGTATATTTGAGTTAGGTATAATGAATCCTTAACCTTATCTCTCTACTCTCATTCCTTGCCTCCATTTCTCCTCCCTGACCTCAATCTCTCCCTGTCAGTCGTCGCTATCCTGTCCTCCTTCCTTCCCTCCCTCCTCTCCCCCCGTTGCGTCCTTCCTCCTTCCTCCCTCCGTCACCGCCATCAGGACCTCTGCCGAAGGGAGGTATGAGGGAGGAAATGAGAATAATCATCATAATGTCTCTGTGTGCCTCTGTCCCTCCCTCCCCTCCCTCACTCTTCCTTCCCTCCACCCTCCCTCCCCCTCCCCCTTCCATCCTCCCCCCCTCCCTCTCACCCTTCCGATGTCTTCTGTAAAATAGTTCTGCCTTGCTCTGCGCTCTGAGATATTCCATGATTTTTTTTCTCTCTCTCTCTTTTCTCAGGGTTAACACGTTGAGATGGAGGGAAAAGAGAGAAGAGAAGAGAAAATAGAAGAACGAAGGTAGGAAAGGAATAAATGGGATTGAAAGACCGTAGAGAAGAAAAGAAAGAAAAAAATGTAGGAAAAGAATGAATGGCTGGATAAGATTAAGCAAGAGAGAGAGAGAGAGAGAGAGAGAGAGAGAGAGAGAGAGAGAGAGAGAGAGAGAGAGAGAGAGAGACAAACAGGCAGAGAAGGAAGATTGTGACACACATACACACACACACACACACACACACACCACGACCACCACTACACACACAGGAAGTCGGACAGAAAAAGCACAGCCCAGCAATCAGCGACGTTTTAGCGCTAAGAAGGCACCATAAATCATAAGGTTAGGGTCGGTGAGCTTGCTACAACCATCTCTCACGCGCCTCGTCTTCAAACCTTCCCGTCTCACGCAACACTGACCGAAAATAGACACTCACCGACCCTTTATTACTGCCCTTTGCCTTCCCTTTCTCTTTCAGTCTCCCCGCACGCATTTTTTCCTCCTTCCTCGCATTCTGCCAAACCTTCCGTCCTGGTAACCTCACGCGGCTCAATCCCATTTCTACGTCTTTTCTCTCTTTCTCCTTTCGTCTCTCTGCTCTTCTCCTCTCCCTCGCTCTCTTTCATCCACACGTCGGCGCTCAACAGGTGTGTGTGTACGTGTGTGTGTGTGTGTGTGTGTGGATTCAGCTTGCGTGGCGCGGGTATGTGGGTGAGTCCGTGACACTTGGTAATGGAGGCGATAAAATATAATAAGGATAGTGGGATGGCATATTGCAAGGGGAAGGAGGCGGTGTATTAAGACGCCGGGGTGAGATGGGAGTCTAGATCTTCAGGTTAATGGTTAATTGTGCGAGGCAGGTGTGGGTTAATAGAGGAATATGCAGAGAGGGGTTGAGTCGGTGGCGGTAGCGGTGGTGGTGGTGGTGGTGGTGAAGATGAGCTGCGAGAGAGAGGGGTGAAAGTGACGATGAGGAGGTGAATATGTGCGTGCTGGTAAGTGAGTGTGGGTGTCAGAGGGTAAATTAAGTGTGGGAAGGATGATACGCGAGGAAAGGAGGTGTGTGTGTGTGTGTGTGTGTGTGTGTGTGTGTGTGTTAAGAGGTAAGAGCGGGCAGGTAGATAGGCGTTAACAAGCAAGCGACGGGGAAGGTGTCTCGAGTTACCTGTGGAAGCTGATGAGACAAAAAAAAATTCACCTGAGCTTCAAAGACTAGTGTGTGTGTGTGTGTGTGTGTGTGTGTGTGTGTGTGTGTGTGTGTGTGTGTGTGTGTGTGTACTTGCATTTAGATTTATGTATATGAACTAAACGCAAAGAGAGAAACAAGACTATATTAACAAGGTACACAATATCACACTTCACTGAGAGCAAACCTAATGCCTCTTCTACCCTTTGAAACACCTAAAACGCAGTAAAGTTATGTACACGATGCAACACAAAGCAACACGCCGTAGAGAAGACCCTAACTGACCCCTCCTCCAACGGTAACACTCCATCGCAACACTAACACAAACACAACACAACTCGGGTACTCACACAGGTCCTGGAAGACTGCCAGCACCACCACCAGGAGTAACAGGTAGCGGCCCATGGTTGATTAGCACACAGGTGACAGGTGTATGAAGTTCCTGTATAACGTTGGAAACTCAGTCCGTTCTAAGAGTCACAAGAACCGCATGAACCGAACTTTTGTCCACCTTCTGTTTTCTTTTTCTAAACGCGTGGAGGTTCCCGGGTTTATGGTGGACTCAGGTATTTTTCTTATTACTTTTATGTGTGTGCGGCCCTCGGAGTCTCTTGGAGGAGAGAGGGCGTGAGGGGAGGTTGAGGTGGGGGGGAGATGAGGTTTAAGGTAATCGGGGTTAGAGTCCTTTGCTTTGTCTTTCTGCTTTGGTTTTAAGGTGTTTTAGCTATAGGTGGCGGCGTCCAGAGCCACAGTTGCAGGGGTCATGGTGGCGCTGTCAAGGAGCATGGCGTGACAGGACTTTCATGGCGGCGGCGGCGGCGTGGCGGCGTGGTGACTGGCGGCGAGCGGCACGGTCCCAGTGGCGGGGCGAGAGAGGCAGCGTGGCGTGACTCCCTCCAGCACCGCCAGCATAACACTGCCCGCCCGGCCCGCCCCTTGTGTCCAGCCCTGCCAGGTCACGCTTCGCCCCGCCCTCCGTCCTCGGCCCCCCGCCCTCTCGCAGCCACAGACACACGCAGGAAGCCACGTCTTTCTTGGGTTTATCTTTCCCCGCGACGCCGAAGCCCCTGGAGTCGCCGTGTCAAAAGCACTGGGTGTCATGTCCAAACTTCACGTCGCGTGTATCCAAGTTCACGTCTGAATTATAAACTTTGCGAGATGGAGTGAGAGAGCCTGGCGTATCTCGCCTCGCATTCCCCGCCGATGCCCCGCCCACAACGCCCCTCCCACACACGTCTCACAGCAGCCTCCCACGGACGACGCGGATTAAAATAGTTGCTGAGTGGTACTGTCATATAGCAGCTCCCTAATGCTTCGGACTGAAAAACTGGAAAAATGTCAACAGGGATTCTTTGATGGTGTTTTGGGATTAGAAAGAGACAACGGAATCACTGAAGTCGCCTGAGACTGTTTAGGGACAATTAGAAGGCTGCTGTTTATATCTTAGGGCTAAAAAAGGCTAATTAGGGACGCTGGTATTGTCTGAGGCTTCCAAAAAGGACTTAATGGTTTAAATTAGTAACAAGTTTAAATGTAAGAATAGTCATTAGAAGTTACTTGAATTTACGAAGAATTTAAAAGGTGAAAGGCTACAAATCACTCGAATAATTTAGAAACAAGTATTTAACGTAAGAATTGTCATTATAAATCCCCTGTTGAATGTCGAAACAAATTTAAAAGTGAAAATCTCAGTTGTAAATCACTTGTTCAACTTAAAAACAAATACAAAGACGGTAAGATTAGAAGAGAGGTGAGATTAGAAAACGGAAAGGAATAAAAACAAGGAGGAGAAAGAGGAAGAAAAGAAAAATTAAAATAGAAGAAAGAAATAAGGGAGGCATCAAGAGGGAAGAAAAAGAGGCAAATGTAGTAAAAATAGAAAAGGTAAATGAGAAAAACGTAAGAAAAAAACAAGAATGAATGAAGGTTAACCCCCCGATCACGTAAACCTGACAGATAAGCCCCGCCCACTCCTTCTCATTGGCTGGATTATAGACACGCCACGCCCCTCCTTCCCATCGACGCCTGTGATTGGTTGCTGACGCTCATTAGGTGGAAGGGGCAGGGCTTTTTGGCCTAGTTATCATGAACAGCCAACACTTTAGGGACCACTTGTACTGCTAAGGGCTGGAAAGGGGCTGATGTTTGCTGGTCTAAAGTTGAGAATGGTCTATAATGGTCTGAGTTCAAGATATCTTACTGATCTCTGTTATTTATATTGTTTTATTGTTTAAGGGAGTGATTCTTGCCGGTCCAGAGTTGCTAATGGTTACTAATTGTCTACGATATCTTTCTGATCTCTGCTATCTATATTGTTTTATTGTTTAAGGGAGTGATTCTTGTCGGTCCAGAGTTGCTAATGGTCACTAATTGTCTACGATATCTTTCTGATCTCTGTTATTTATATTGTTTTATTGTTTATGGGAGTGATTCTTGCCGGTCCAGAGTTGCTAATGGTCACTAATTGTCCAAGATATCTTTCTGATCTCTGTTATTTATATTGTTTTATTGTTTAAGGGAGTGATTCTTGCCGGTCCAGAGTTGCTAATGGTCACTAATTGTCTACGATATCTTTCTGATCTCTGTTATTTATATTGTTTTATTGTTTAAGGGAGTGATTCTTGCCGGTCCAGAGTTGCTAATGGTCACTAATTGTCCAAGATATCTTTCTGATCTCTGTTATTTATATTGTTTTATTGTTTATGGGAGTGATTCTTGCTGGTCCAGAGTTGCTAATGGTCACTAATTGTTTACGATATCTTTCTGATCTCTGCTATCTTTACTATTTTAAGACACTTTTTTTATGCACCTCCATCACTGATCTTGAGTGTTGGCGACAATTGACCACAGCAGTTGCAGCCTTAAATATGATTACATGCCACGATGAATCAGTCAGTCAATCTCTCTTGTCCCTGGATTATGCATTTCTTGTCGATGTCTTTCAGTTATACGATATTGAAAAAAGTTACACGTGAAGCCACATTTTTAACACTTAGCATTACATTTTTCAGGCATTATCGTTCCCTTTACCAATTAATATTTTCTTCTATTTTTTCGTCAGTAGAGGAAGGAAGGGTAACAAGAGGCAGACACACAACGTAATAATTTCCTATGTGCTTTTTCCGCTGCACAAACACTTATTTTCCTCTAGTTCACCTGTACGAGAGAGAGAGAGAGAGAGAGAGAGAGAGAGAGAGAGAGAGAGAGAGAGAGAACAAAATAGGGATAAAAATAATTCCAGTACAAAGGTAAGGTATAGAAGGTATCTCTTAACAGGTCACCTCCCTCCCCTCCCTTGATTTCCTTTAGTCTCCCTTCTTTTCTCTTCCCCTCCCTTCTTCTCCCTTTTCAGCCTTCCCTTTCCTTCCTTTCCCCTCCCTTTCCCTTCCCTCCCCTCCATTTCCCTCTATTCCCATCCCTTTTCATCCCATCCTATCCCTTCCCCTTCCTTTCCCTCCCTTCCTAACCCTTCCCATCCCTTTCACACCCTTCCCCTCCCTTCCCCTTCTCCTCCCTTCGTCTTCCTTACCCTTCCTTTCCCTCCCTTCTCCTCCCCTTCCATCCCCTCCCTCCCGCTGATTTCCCCTTCCTTCCCATCTCTTCCTTTCCCGTCCACTCCCTTCCTTACCCTCCCCATCCCTTCCACTTCCTTGCTATCTTTTCCCATCCCTTTCAATCGCTTCCCATCCATTCCCCTCCCTTCACCTTCCTCTCCTTTCCCCTTTTTCCCATTCTTTCCCATCACAACCTTCTCAATCATAACCCTCAGCGCCATGCCCCTTCCCCTCCCCTCCCTTCCCTTCCCATTCCACCCCTCCCTTCCCCTCCCGTCATTCACCACACGACCCCGCCATCCACACATCTCCATTCTTCCCTCTTTTCCCCTCGTCACTCCTCGCCAAGTCCACAAATCTTGGCACCTTCATCGCCTTCCCCTACGACATTTCCGTCAATATTAATTAAGGTGTGACGCTGGACAGGTGCTATCAGTGTGACCTCTCCCACGCAGGACACCCCCGCCTGACCCGCTCCCGGTGTGTCCAGTCCCAATTGTAGGATGTGGGAGTTCGTATATGTTTTTTAATTAGTGGACAACGGCAGGAAAATGGAAAGAGAGGAGGATGGGAAGGAAGGAAAAAAAAGGTTGATTATTATAGAGGAAAAGATAGAGAGTGGAGGAATAATGGAAAAGGGGTGAAGGCCGAAAGGTAGTAAAAGTGGAGGGAAAAAGTGGAATGTGGTGGAAAGAATGTGAATAAATGATAAAAGAGATGAGGTTAAAATGGGAGAGACAGACAGACAGACAGACCGAAAGAGACAGGGACAGACAGAGAAGAAAACATGTAGACAGGAATACATACAGACAGATTGGAGCAGAAAGAAAAAAAGACATGCAGAGACAGACAGACAGACAGAAAGAGACAGGGACAGACAGAAAAAGACATGTAGACAGACAGACAGATTGGAGCAGAGAGAAGGAAAGACAGACAGAAAGAGACAGGGACAGATAGAGAAGAAGACATGTAGACAGGAATACATAGACAGATTGGAGCACAGAGAAAGAAAGACATACAGAGACAGACAGACAGACAAAGACAGACAGAGGAAAGTGAGAATATGCCACGAGCGAATCATACTGGAACAGACAGATAAGGAGAGACAGAGAGAGACACACAGACCGTTACAGACAAACAGACTAGAGACAAGATACACCATCAGAGAATCACCTTACTGAGACCGCAATAAGAATACAGACAAACAAAAACAATATAGCAGAACAATAGCCCACTAGCAAGCGTCCATGTTAACCGATCCCTTAGCAATACTGAGAGCGGGCAGGTAATTGTGAGTCTTCGGCAATAAAACAAGCTACCTGGAACCAAGCCCAGGAAATGTGACTGATGCCAGACCCTTACACACGCCCCGCCGATGTCCTGGACTGCATATAGAGTCAGGAAATGTAGAAGTTATTATGTTGAAGTGATTAAGAGATGCCGGAAGGAAGCGAGAATGACTGACGGAGATAAAAGGAAATTAGAATGCAGAGGAGAAAAGTGGAAAGGTGTAAATGAAGAAAGTCGTTTACAGTAAGATTAGAAAACGAAATAAACAGAAATATGGGGGAAAAGTAAGAGGCCATGATAGGAAGAGTAGAAGAGGGAATATAGATGAAGGTTAGAAGTAAGAGGGAATCGAGAGGTAGAAAAAAGGAATAGAAAAGATACAATAGAAGAAAGCGTGAGACAGACAGACAGAGACAGAGAGAGAAGATAACAGGGAAAAGATAAAGAAAAGAGCAGTGGGTTAGAAGTAAGAGGAAATCGAGAGGTAGAAGAAAAAGGAATAGAAAAGGTACAATAGACGAAAGCGTAAGACAGACAGACAGAGACAGAGAGAGAGAGAGAGAGAAAATAACAGGGAAAAGATAAAGAAAAGACCAGTGGGTTAGAAGTAAGAGGGCATTGAGAGGTAGAAGAAAAAAGAATAGAAAAGGTACAATAGACGAAAGAGTAACACAGACAGACAGAGACAGAGAAGATAACAGGGAAAAGATAAAGAAAATAGCATTGGGCGTTTCATATCAAAAATAGTGATTCTCTGCCATACAAATGCTTGCTAAAACACATGAAAACGCGCGTGTGATTGACGCAATAAACCTAATGCACTTTTCAGATCTTTACAACAGCATTCCATATCGCGTTTACGAAATACAGACAGATGTGCAGATAGTGAGGTGCATTAATGTATTGAAACCGATAGATACACAGATAGATACACAGATAGATAGAGAGAGAGAGATATTTTTTTTACAACAAAGGAGACAGCTCAAGGGCACAAAAAAAAGGAAACAATAATAAAAAAAAAAGCCCGCTACTCGCTGCTCCTAAAAAGAATCCAAAGAGGTGGCCGAAAATTAGGTTATTGATTGATTTTTTACTGGTAGTTAGGTAGGTAGGTAGGAGTAGATAGGTAGAGAGAGACGAATATTAGATAAATAGATAAATAGATAGATAGGTAGATAGACAGATAGGTTGAAAAAGATAGATTAGAAGGAAAGAAAAAGAAAGAAAAGGGAAAGAGATTAGGTTATTGATTGATTTTTTATTGGTAGTTAGGTAGATAGGTAGTAGTAGATAGGTAGAGAGAGACGAATTTTAGATAGATAGATAGATAGATAGGTTTAAAAAAATAGATTAGAAAGAAAGAAAAAGAAAGAAAGAAGAGGGAGAGAGATTAGGTTATTGATTCATTTTTTATTGGTAGTTAGGTGAGTAGGTAGGAGTAGATAGATAGAGAGAGACGAATATTAGATAGAAAGAGAGATAGATAGAGAGGTAGATAGACAGAGAGGTTGAAAAAGATAGATTAGAAAGAAAGAAAGAAGAGGGTAAGGGTTCTTTTCCCACCACATTACATCGCCACCTCCACCACCATCACCATCACCACCACCACCCTCAGGAATAGGCAGTCAAGCTTAAGAAAAAATATAAGAGAAAAAAGAGGAAACACGAAGAATAAAAACCAATCAAATCTGGCTCCCTTGTGGCCCTTCCTCTGCTCTTAATGGGATGGGAGCCACAATAGGGCGTGGAAGCTCCCCTCTGCCTCCCTAACCTTCATCTTACCCTCTAACCTCCCCTCCCTCACCTCGCCCCGCCCTCCCCTGCGTCCGTCAAGGTGTTCCGTCAGTAATTACGTCTGAACACCTATTACCTGTCCATCTGGAGGGGTTAGGCACGTGTGGAAAGCTAACGAGACACACACACACACACACACACACACACACACACACACACACACACACACACACACACACACACACACACACACACACACAGGTTATGGCTTATTGCTTCATGCATGCAAATTCATACATTCTCTCTTAAATTCTACATCATGGTTTGGGTTTCCTACAGTTGCTCTGGTGGTGATAGCAGTGGTAGTAGTAGTAGTAGTAGTAGTTGTAGTGGATGTGATTGTGGTAGTAGCTGCAGTGGGTGTGATAGTAGATGTAGTGAATGTGGTAGTGGTTGTAGTAGTAGTAGCAGAAGTAGTAGTAGTAGTAGTAGTAGTAGTAGTAGTAGTAGTAGTAATAGTAGGAGCAGAGATAGTAGTAGTAGTATCAACAGCGGTAGTACATTCGGAACTAAAAAAAAAAAAAAGTGTTAGCAGGAATACCAATTTACGAATGGAAGAAAAATATTGGAAGCAAAACTCCATTACAAAGAGTGAGATCATCAGCGTGGGAAACAAAATGCATTCCCGCGATTGTTGTTGTTTTTTTGTTGTTTTTCTGTTATTTATTTTTTTTTCTTCCATTCTTCTGATCTAGCGAGACACTTTCATCACGTCTTTTCTCTCATTCTTTTTGTGTCTGCTTCTCTTTATTTTCCCTCTTTGTTCTCCCTCTTTTCACTATATTCCGGTAATTATTCATTTTTCTCTTTTATTTCTCTTTCTGAATGTATCTCTCTCAATTATATATACGGGTCGTTATCTCTCTCTCTCTCTCTCTCTCTCTCTCTCTCTCTCTCTCTCTCTCTCTCTCTCTCTCTCTCTCTCTCTCTCTCTCTCTCTCTTCATTAATAACAACGCTCCGTCCTATCACATCCTCAGGGAACTCCCAACCATTGTTTAATCGGCCTCCTCCACTCCTACGCTCCTTCGCCTACTCTGCCGTCTTGAAAGAATGCCCAATGCCCGAGAGAGGAGGGCAGCGGCGCCACAAAACGAAGCCGCCGTGAAAGATAAGCTCAAAGTATTCCATGTATTCGTATCTCCTTTCCTTCCCATTCTTTCCTCCTCTCGCCCTTGCCTTGCCTTCCCTCCCCTTCCCTCTCGCTTGTCAGTGGGCCGTTTTCTTTCCTCTTAGTTGTTGTATTGTTTGTTTTTACGTAAACTAAGTCACTTTTTTTAGATTAATTAATTGTGCATCGGTTTGATTTTGTTTTTGCTTTTGTAGTAGTGGTGGTAGTAGTAATAGTAGTAGTAGTAGTAGTAGTAGTAGTAATAGTAGTAGTAGTAGTAGTAGTAGTAGTAGTAGTAGTAATAGTAGTAGTAGTAGTGTACAGTAGTCGTAGTTTTTTTGTTTTGTTTTTCACTTGTAGTAATAATAATGATAATAATAATAATAATAATAATAATAATAATAATAATAATAATAATAATAATAATAATGATAATAATAATAATTAAATCAAGTATTAAAATGGGGGAAAACGAGAAAACTATGGAAGGATCGCTTTTAAGAGACTGACAGCTACCACTCGTTTTCTAAGACTTGTCAATAAGGGGATAACCTGTGTGTGTGTGTGTGTGTGTGTGTGTGTGTGGTGACGACGAAAGGCCAGGCAGAAGAGGAATGTGGTAGTGGTGAGGTTGAGGGGTTGGTACTGACGGCGGGACAACTCTACAATTATTCCCCCTAATAATTTAAAAAGCGAGGGAGACTTAACAGGGGATTAGCTGAGTGGAGTTCGGTCGTCTGTGAAAATTACCTTCAGTTCGTGGCGAGGACCCGAGCTCTCCTGAAACACCGAGACCCATTCATAAGGGAGAAAGGCACAACATCATTCTGTTTACTATAGGTTAGTTATAAATTAGTTAGTTAGTAAGTCAGTTAGTTAGATAAGTCGAATGGTGAAGAGTCCAGCAATTATCAAATCTTAAAACAGAAAAGTGGTCTTCAGATGAATGTAAAGAGAGAAGACTCAATGGTTCGAAGCAGGTTCAGGTACTAGCGATTTGTTGCAAAGTTATTTTACATGTTTTAGGTTAGTTATAAGTTAGTTAGTTTGATAAGTCGAATGGTAAAAGGTCTAGCACTTATCAATGATCTTAAAAGCAGGAAAGAGTCTTCAGATAAACGCGAAGACTCATTGGTTCGAAACAAGTTCAGATACTACTGATTTGTATCATCCTACAGCTGCTAGCGGGGGGGGAGGCCTTCAGACACGAGCGTGGAACCGACGGAGACACACAGACAGATCAGGGAGCAGCAGCGTGAAGAGCAGCGAGTGGGAATGAATTTGGACCAGCATCGACAGCGGGAGCGGAAGCGGCTGAAGCCCGGAGGAAGAAAAAACACTATACGGAAGGTAACTTTTAGGTGTCAGGGAGTGCATTTGTGCGTTACGTGAGAAGGTTGTCATGGCACGGTATGTTGGTGCGATTTGGTAAGCATATATTGATTGCGTAAGCTTGACTAATGAGAGGTGTGTGCGCGCGCGTTCGTCGGTATATGTAGGGCTAGACTAGACTAAGTGCACGTTGACTGTTTCAATTCTCTATCTTATTAGTGATGCCTAGCAAGATAGTATTTTACATGGTCATTAATGATAGTCTCGATATGAGTAAACAAGCAGTTGATTTTGTTTATGTAGTTTGGGTTACTTACGGGAAAACGAGGTGAAATGGAGGGAGGGAAGGAGGGAGGGGGTGAGGGACGGAGAAACATCACAGAGGTAGAGTGATGTAGAGATGTTAAGAGTTGATGCGTGGAGGTTATGAGTAAACGAGGTGAGGGAGGGAAGGAGGAAAGGGGGGGGAGGGAGGGAGAAACGAAACATTGAGGGAGTGATAGGGGGGAATGTAGAGAAGTTATGAGGAGGAAGAAACAGCAGCATGGAGGGAGGATGAACTAGGGGTATGCGAAGAGGGAAAAATAAGATCAGATTATGGTATGAGTATTTTTCACTCCTATTGTTCTGCTTCAATTATCAATATAGTGTAATTCAATACTTTAGGGCCGTGATAATGTGTTCCTTAACGCTTGATCAAGTAACTCGGGACCTTGATACAGCGTTACAGTACCCGGTCGAAATTTGATAAAAGGAAAATGACAAGGCTCACATTTGGCCCTTGTTTCTATGTTAGTAGTTCATTGTAGCCATGGGAAGGGGTATAAAGTCTGGGTATGGGTGGAAATAATTTGTAGGAGGGAAAGGTATAGTAGAAGTTTGTGGGAGCGAAAGGAATGATTAGTAGTAGTAGTAGTAGTAGTAATAGTAGCATTGTTAGTGAGATATGGGTGGTAGTAGTAGTAGGAGGAGGAGGTAGTAGTAACAGTAGTGGTAGTTTGAGTGAAAGATATTGGTAGTAGTAGTAGTAGTTTGTGAGTGGTGCAGGTCGATGGAGTGGCGAAGGGTGGGTGATGTGCGGCATTGTCCCTCGTCTGAGTTCTTTTATCGGCCGGGCGTGACATCGTTGTTCAATACCTGCTGTTAATTTTTTATCAGCCAGGCGTCATCAGTCCCCTTGTACTTCGTCTGGTATCCACGGCAGGTTTTTTGGTGTTCATGTAGACCTGTGTACTTTATTGATATCATTTCACGGTTTCATGTCGTAGTAAAGTAGCTACAGTAGTAGTTTCGTTGTCTTGTTTACGTACCCTTTATTAGTCACGGTATGATTTTTTTAATTAGTAGCAACGAAACCGCGGGGCTGGGTTCGAATCCCGGCCCGGGTAGTCGGTTAATATCGTCCACTGTATCATGCTTTGAAAAGTAGCTAAAAATAAAGTTTCAGGTTCGTATCTACATATACTATTAGTAAACCGTTTTATCATGAAGTAGCTACAGAATCCAATCATTAGTATAGCCTGCACAATTTGTAGTACGTTGAGCCGTTTTTTTAATTTTTTTTATCGGTCATGTCAGCTGCATCTTATTGTTTTGGCTTGGCTGGTATTATTTCATTGATCTTCTTCATCTTTCAGGACCCCAGTGTCGTGTCCTTCATGCAGCAAGATAAAGCAGCCCCCAGAGAATCTTACTCTACCTTTTCCGGTGTTGATAGTGTTCTTCATACAATCTTTGGAGTCTTGTCTCGCCCACGTTGCCACTGCAGTTCCTTGCTCGTAATGTGCAGCCGCCCCGTGCGTTACACACCGCGCCTTCCTCCTCGTGAAATTTTACGCTAGTCTTCCATTGATTTAATTCTGGCGCTTCACAGAAAACTTTAGTTAGCAGAGACGATAAAATAGGATAATTAAGAATAAAAGGTAATACACAACCTAATGTGCATCATTATTACTGAAATTTGTATGTTTACTTTTAATGCTTTATTCTTCCCAGGTCGGGGCGGCAGCGTCACGGCGCCGAGAAAACCCAAGCGTGGTGATTTCGTGAGGGGCGCCCACAAACTTACCATGATCGATGCATATACTGGAAGGGTAAGCTGGGCAAAATCAATCACTAATGGACGTTCTCTTTGAGCTTTATTACATAGGCCTATGTAAAGACATAATAGGCGACCTTGGATATTTTCCACGACTTACAAAATGATTAGCCACTTGGAGTGCTTCAATCCTTTAAACTATTTATCCAGCTGATAACATGACAATCTTCCAAACATGTCCCTTGCTTTAAACTCCTCTGTCCCCCTTCTGTACTAAACATTCTGGAGTCTTAATTAAATATTTACAGGAAAATGTTTGCTAAATCGGCTTGCTCAAGGATGGACGTTTTATAATCTTTCCTGTCAAATGTAACTGTAAAGTTTAGTTTTTCCCTCTCAAATACTAAATCAGTCTAGGGGCCTTCTTCCCTCAAGAGGAGTATCAAGACATCTCTCTCCATCCGAAATCGAGAGTACCGCGGCGGGCAGCCCGGCAAGCATTGAGTGGCCAATTTCAGGTGTCTTGATACTCCCCTCCTGAAAGAGTGTCAACAAGAGATGCATACTTAACGAGCTATTTCCAGTTGTTAATAAAATGATTTATGGGAGTTGAATGCATCTTCAGGCCGTGTGATCTATGAATGTCTGTCCTTCCTTGGCCTCACGTCCTCCTCTGAAACAGAGCCCAAAATTAAGTTTTCTTGAAGCCATAGGGAAGGAAAAGATATGCATCTTAGCTTAAGCTGTGATGCGAGATACGAAAATAAGTTCCTTATGGATTGCAAATGAAAGAAATAATTAGATAAGACAGAACTATCTTTTTCTACCCATTTGGTCACTTTTACTGGAACTGACACCTTCCTATTTAACAACGCCCGTGTGTCGGCAGGAACTACGAGGAAAAATAAAGGAAACCATCACAATTCTTCCTTTAAAGGTTTTCTAAATAGGAATCCATAAGCTTTAAAACTAAGATGATAAATGTCTGATATGAAATACACAAAAAATGATTCGAAGAGAACGTTAGTATAGACTGCCGTTTATGTAGGTCAGCAACTAAGGGAGAATTTGTTAGAGCGTGAATTAAGGCAAATGGAGCACAGCGGGTGACTGGCAGACACTGCGAAAGAAGGAAATCTAATGACATATACACTCGGGATATGCAAATACCGAATGAGAGCGAGATGGAGAGACATGTAATTAGCTACAGACCAAGAATTGACATAAACAAAGTAAGGAGGACGAAGGATGTGGACAAATAGATGGAAGAATGTTGATAACGACACGATACAACCATTCATTTACATACATATTGCAGGAAGACATGGACAGACCTCACCCTCCCAACGCATCACCACCACCAGGCAGAGAGAGGGAACCCACACCGCCACGTCACGCCCTTCGCCGCCCCACCAGCAGCTTCTTTGTCTCCGTCACCTCGCGTCCATCTCCTGAAAATAATACCATTTATGAAAATATCTTGCGTCTAAAGGATGTAAAAGATTATATGAATCTTTTGTGTTGCGAAAATGTTTTACCTTTACAAGTGAATGAGCAGATTAATAAATGACCTAAAGAAGAATCTAGAGTTTTCTACCCAAATGGTTACTGGAAACTAAATAAATCAAAAGTCGCAAGAATATGAAGAAAATTACGAGCCTGACTTTATCTTGTAAAAACAATAATACCCCTGTTTTTAAAGTACTCATGAAACTAGTAAAATGTTCAGGTAGCTAAGAGGACACAGGAGACTTTAGATACACAATAAAGTGAAATAAGAAAAGGATTCCACTGCACTTCCCTAAAGATGTCAGACAGCAAGGAATAGATACAGGCAATGGTTGTAGTTCATTTTCTAACATCTAATAGAATAAAAATCTTAAAAAAATAACGCTATATAGATATCCCTTATAATTAAAGGTAAAGTTGGAGTATACGCTGTTAGCTGCGCGTGGCCACACTGCTCATCTCCGTATTATTGGCCCTTGATCCTGTGGTGGGTGAGAACCCTTTATCCCGTGGGCAACATCCGGGTGTCCCACATTTCACGTTCCCCAGGTTTCCCCAGATGATCGACTCTCCCGGAAGGAAAGATCAACAGGTGAGTGGGCTTTTGACTTTCTAGGTACTTAACAGAGGGCGCTGATGTGCGGCACCAAACCCTTCCCGTGGGATCAAATATGATACCCCTAAACTCTAGAATCCTTGCTTATACAGGTTCTTGCAACTCTCACACGGATACGGCTGCCAGAGGTCGTCAGAACTCAAACACGTGCCCAAGTACTAATCAATACGCATGCAATTTGAGTTTACTCGTTGAAATGAAGCTGAGCCTAATGATAGGTGAATAGAGGACTGTAGATACATGGGATATGAAGCGGCGAGAGAAGGGAAAATGTGGACGAAGAGAGGAACACAAGAGCGACGAAACAGATACCTACAGGAAAAGTGAAAATGAAAAAAGAAAAAATAAGGACACTGATAACTTCCTTACCTGTTCTCTTTCTTGATGTCTCCCGTGCATGGTGTGTGTGTGTGTCTGTCGTTGATCTTCACGGGGCAGAACGAACGCACACACGCCCTCCTTCCCGCAGCTCGCTCCACGCACTGCCACGTTCTGCATCAAAAAGCTCAGATGAGTCGAGTCACCAAGTCTCGAGTCGGTGTCATGAAACTAAGACACCCGTTTCGGAATGTCAAGGGCTGCAATGAGATATTAGATTCCTTCATATGAAACCTTTTTATTTATTCCTTCATTCATACACTAACTCAATCACTCATACATTCACCCATTAATCAACTCAACCATTTAATAACTTCACTACCATTTCCTTATTTTTCCTTCAAGTTTAGCGACCTTTCCGAGCCCTGTTCAGCGCCTCGCCTCGCTCCTGCATCGCGGGAACAAGCGAGCGTTTATGTCATTAGGCGAAGGTAACGAGCGCCGTCATTACTTCGTTGATCCTCGTTAATGCTCGTTAGCCCTCCCTCGCTTCCTGCTGGCGATGATGTCACCCAGCATGCTGTTTCACCCTATTACTTGTCCCTTTTTGAAATTGTACGGAAAAAGCATAATCTCTCTCTCTCTCTCTCTCTCTCTCTCTCTCTCTCTCTCTCTCTCTCTCTCTCTCTCTCTCTCTCTCTCTCTCTCTCTCTCTCTCTCTCTCTCTCTCTCTCTCTCTCTCTCTCTCTCTCTCTCTCTCTCTCTCTCTCTCTCTCTCTCTCTCTCTCTCTCTCTCTGCCTATCGTAGATCAACTGCACAAAGAGATGTTGGAGTACGGCAACCTTTTATACTTCACAAGAAAGGCATAAGGCAAAGTGACACATTTCCGAAAGTATACAGAATGCTTAAAAGTATACAAGAAATAGACTGGGAAACAAGACATAGAGAGTGAATGCCCTGACAACCCTAGATTCGCAGATGACATAGTAAGCGAGTCTGAGGTAACTTACAGTGACCGATAGCACAGGGAGTCTGACAGTATACGTCTGGAGATGAACATAAATCTATACAGTCATAACCTCTAAAAACAAGAAGATTTTAAGAGGAAGAGGAAGAAGGAGGAGGAGGAGGAGAAGGAAGAAATAAGGAAAGCATGGAGGAAAAAACATAATGAAACTAGAAAGAGGGGAAAAAGAGGAGAAAAAGCGCATGTGACGAAGGAGAAGTAAGTGGAGGAGGAAGACGACGAAAAAGAAGAGGAGGAGAAGGAGGAAGAGGAAGAGGAGGAGAAAGAAGAAGAGAAGGAAGAAGTGTGTGGGATGAGAACATAGGAGGAAGGTTTAAAAGGTAAGAAAGAAACGAAAAACAAAAGCAGAAGAAGATAAAGGAAGGAATAGAATGAATGTTTGTGAAGAAGAAAAAGGAGGTGGAGGAAGACGAGGAGAAGGAAGAGGAGGAGGAGGAGGATGTGGGATGGGGACGTTGGAGGCAATATGGATGCTCAAGAGACAGTAATGATTCCACCAGCCTCGTCCCCTTCCCCTCCTTCCCTTCCTTCCCTTCCTCCTTCCCTCCCCATTCCCTCCACCGAGCCATCCATCCCTCCCTCCCTTCCTCCATCAGCCCCTTCTTCAGTATCCTCTTTTAATCTCTCTCTCCCTTCTTTCTGCATTTATTTTTTTCTATCTGGTCATTTTTTTTTTATATATTTCCTTCATCACAACCTTAAGCTTACCATTTATTCTCTCTCTCTCTCTCTCTCTCTCTCTCTCTCTCTCTCTCTCTCTCTCTCTCTCTCTCTCTCTCTCTCTCTCTCTCTCTCTCTCCTAGCCCCTTCCGTTCCTTTATTCCTTCCCTCCCTCCTTTCCTCCTCCCTACCATCGCAAAGTCCTCTGTCACGCCCCTGCTGAAGAGTGAATACAAAAAAAGGTCTAAGGAAAAGTTTCAGTTAAATCCTCCTTCTTCATTTCCTCCTCTTCCTTCTCATCCTTTTCGTTCTCTTTCTTTTCTTCCTCCTCCTTCTTCTTTCTGCTTTTTATTATTATTATTATTATCATTATTATTATTATCATTATTATTATTATTATTATTATTATTTTTGTCATTGTTATTATTTCTTCTTCTTCTTTTTGTTTACTATCATGATTTGCTACTTTCCAAAATGTGAGGATGAAAAATATTATCAGTAAAGGATGATGATGATGATGATGATGATGATGATGATAGGGCGGGTCAGTAAGAGTGGTACAGTGAAGGTAAGGGCGTGCTAGGGCGGGTGAAGGAGGAGGGTGATTTGGGGGAGGGGGGGTGTAGGTACGGGCGTGCTGGGACGGGTGAAGGAGGAGGGTGTTGCGGGGGAGAGGGGTGTAGTAAGGGCGTGCTGGGATGGGTGAAGGAGGAGGGTGTTGCGGGGGAAAGGGGTGTAGTAAGGGCGTGCTGGGATGGGTGAAGGAAGAGGGTGTTGCGGGGGAGAGGGGTGTAGGTTAGGGCGTGCAGGGATGGGTGACGGAGGAGGGGAGAGATGCGGGTGGGGGATGGGGATGAAGGATGCTGGTGAGGGAGGACAGGGGTGGGTCTTTGAGGG
>NC_066546.1:11617988-11712988 GCF_024679095.1 Eriocheir sinensis | reverse complement strand
CGAAAACTCCTACGAAATGCCAAAAACTCCTACGAAATGCCAAAAACTCCCACGAAATGCCAAAAACTCCTACGAAATGCCAAAAACTCCCACGAAATGCCGAAAACTCCTACGAAATGCCAAAAACTCCTACGAAATGCTGAAAACTCCTACGAAATGCCAAAAACTCCCACGAAATGCCAAAAACTCCTACGAAATGCCAAAAACTCCCACGAAATGCCGAAAACTCCTACGAAATGCCGAAAACTCCTACGAAAGTCTTGTCAAATGTGTGTCCTTGGGTGCTGAAGGGTTTATGAATTAGGGCTTAAGAGTGGACATGGGCAAGGGTGAGGTGGGGGCGTCGGATAAGGAGGTGAGACGAGTCCGCCCACCTCCCAATGTCTCGATGCCCACACTGTCTGTTTGGCTTTTTTGCGACATTATTAGTTTTTTTTTTTTTTTTTACATGGAGCAGGTGGTGGCGTGTGTATAGAGTGTGTGTGTGTGTGTGTGTGTGTGTGTGTGTGTGTGTGTTTAAAGGGTAAGGAAGTTAACCATGCAGAGATAAACAGATAAAGGGAAAGAAAGAAAAAGAAAGAAGGAAAGAAAAGAAAGAAAGAAAGAGAAAGAGAAAGAGAAAGAAAGAGAAAGAAAGATACCATAAAATAAAAAGAGGAGTACATAGAGATGAAAGAAGACACTAAAATATAAAAAGAAGTGTTTAAAAAGGGCGAAAAGAGAATTCAGAGAGAGAGAGAGAGAGAGAGAGAGAGAGAGAGAGAGAGAGAGAGAGAGAGAAGGAATTTGTAGGAATGCGAGAGGCACACCATTGACCTTGCGTTCTTTCAACAATGCTCAACAGTGAAGGGAAAAACACCCTCTTCTTATAAAGCCCAGAGAGAGAGAGAGAGAGAGAGAGAGAGAGAGAGAGAGAGAGAGAGAGAGAGGGGGGGGGGGGGGAGGGGGAGGAACAGAGAAATGTAAATACACAACCCACGCACCCTTAAGCATCTGTCTCTTACGTATGACAGAAAATGACAAAAAAAACATAGACAAACAAAATATAAATAAAAACGAAAGAAAGAGAACGAAAGAAAGGGAAGAGAAGCTAAATGGGAAGAGAGATAAAAGAAAAAAACAGCAGTATCATGGCAGAGATAAAAAAAAATCCAAAAGAAGTATGAAAAAAAAAATTACAAAGGCGTTAAACCACAAAGACTCTCGCCACTCGTGACCCATTTTCTCTCTCTGTATACATCGTCAAGAGGGGAGACTCTCTTGGAATTTGCTTATTGACACAGGGACACAGACAAGCCCACCCCCCCCTAGCCACACACACACACACACACACACACACACACACACACACACACACACAGCCCGATACACCCAACACCCCACCAGCTGTGTGTGTGTGTGTGTGTGTGTGTGTGTGCCCAGACAGACTAAGTAGGCGTGGGTGTAGGGCCTTGCGGGAGAGTTGGAGGAGGAGAAGGAGGAGAAGTAACGTAACCTCATGCTCCTCCTTCAGACACTCGTTCTTGTCCCTCCTTGTTGTTGTTGTTGGTGGTGGTGGTGGTGTTGTTGTTGCTGAAGTTTATCTATATATGTTGTATCTCAAACTCATTCTCAGTGGTGTAGAGCCTACTGGTGGAGGAAGGGAATTATGAGGAAAATCTCTCAACACGTGTAGGAGCGCCGCAGCGAGACAAGCACGGGAAGGGTGTGGTATTCATAGTCCAAATAATATGATAGGACAAAGCAAACAAGAGGGAAAATATACTGAAGAAGAGCTGGAGGAAAGGATAATATAATATAAAAAATAATACATGTGGGAGATGTTAAAACAAATAAGTAAGTTGAGAAGATGAGATTCGTGAAAACATGGAAACGGAAAAGCTGGCCACAGAGCATATTTCCATGACAGGGAGGCAACTTGCAGACAGGGATTCACTCGGAAGTAGTACCACTCGTTGTTTTAATCCGCTAAGACAGTCTTTTATTCACACTGTCAGATTGCCTCTTACAAGTATACCGGCTGACTGTAGTTTGTCAGAGTCGCTCGTGTGTTACCATGTCAAACAATGTCAAACACTTACTAAAAATCTAGATATACAAAATCGCTAGAGACTTGATTATTCCACTTATCATATGTAGCATGGAAAAAGTCCAGAAAAAAGGTTAAGCAGGAACATTTATTTCTGAGACCATGCTTATAGGGGGAAATGGCCTCTTGTTTAAGGCCACGATCTCTAGTATTTGCTGTCTTCTTTCAATAACCTCGGTGATAGGTCGTCGGGTCCAACTGACTGATTCGTGTCGAGTTTGTCCAGATAATTCATGTTGAGGCTATTGAATTGCACAACGATATATTTAGGAGAAGGACTTGAAGGAGGGAAAGTAGTAAGGGAAGGAAATTTATCGAAGAATGAGGAGAAAGGTTAGAGAGTGGAAGGAGAGGAGAAAGAGTAGAAGGAAGAGGAGGAGAAGGAGGAAAAGGCGAAGGAAAAGGAGGTGTGAACGTAGAATATGTCAAGTAGAGGAGCAAGCGGAGGAAATGTCAAGGAGAAGGAGGAGACGGAGGAATAAAAAAGAGAAATACCGAGAAGTACAAGTTCGAGGAGGAGGAGGAGGAGGAGGAGGAGGAGGAGAAGAAGAAGGAGGTGCTTGAGAGAGACGACTTTGTTATTTTTCCCTTGACTGACGACTGTGTTATTGCAGCCCTTCGCCTCTGGGTCTCTTAATATCAACAACGAGGGTCAACTGGTGCCCCCCCCCTTTCTCTCTCTCTCTCTCTCTCTCTCTCTCTCTCTCTCTCTCTCTCTCTCTCTCTCTCTCTCTCTCTCTCTCTCTCTCTCTCTGAATGTTCAAAAATTACAATTAAACGCTGTAATATTCCACTCAGTAATATTCTCCTACGTTAAGATTACGAAGCTATCAAAATTTATATCTCATCCTCTTTTTTTATCTCTCGTTCTTGCCTTCTTCATAAAACAAAAAGTCTAACGAAGAAGAAACCAAACTAAAAAATGTCTAATTAATTTTGCGCATGGCACTCTAAGTTTAAGAGAACAGGTACGAGGTCACCGAGACGCAGAATAGCATTAGTATTTTTCTCACATTTCAATTAAATACCGCATCGATAAATGAAAAATAAGAAGACAATAACCGATTAACAAAACAAAAAGAAATTATGGAAAACGAGATATCCTTTCTTTATCAAACAAAACAGAAAACAGACAATAATAAAGTCAATGAGTTCTGTATCGTCTCCGCAAGTTCTTTTTCCCCCTCTCAGAAGCTATCAATATTCCACAAGGCATCAAAACACCTCTCCCTCCGAAACTGATCCCTTTGCTGGTCCAGAGGATATTTTCTTGTTGTTTTCGCCCTTAACCCGGCAGCTGCGGGGATCACGTTTCTTAATTAAAGTCCCCTCTAAGTGAATTAATGAAAAAAAAAATCATCACTCACACACACCATTCCATAATAAATATCAACGCATTTGTGATCAGTTTATGCATCATCTATTTTGGGGGGTTTTTATCATGACAAAAATTGGCCCGTCGCTGCTACACGGTAAAGCCACAAATTTGGCCCGTCGCTGCTAACGGGTTAAGCTGCCTCACTTGCTTAAAAAAAAAAAGTACAAAAAACGAAACATCCTTCCTTTATTAAATCGCATAGAAAAAAGAGGAAGAGGTCAAAACACTCAACAGCAAGCAAAACCAAACGAAGGAAAAAAATAACAGAGGGAACGAAACGCCTAAAAATAACTCCACACGTCACATCGCGGCACGAGTCACGGGGAGCCACGAGTGAATAGGTTGACACACTCGTCCCCGCAGCAAACCAAGTCACTGAGCCCCCTCCCGCACGCCTATTACCAATTTCACGCCGTTAGCACCCCACATGGAGGCTATGGGGGGGAGGTCCTGGCGGTAGGGCTGAGAGGGACGGGAAGAGTGTCAAGGGAAGATGTGAGAGAGGAGCGAAGGAGGAACAAAGGGAGATGTGACAGGAGCGGGAGGAGAGAGAGAGGAATATACGAGATAGGGGCGGAAGGATGGACGGATTATAATGTGATCTTTTCTTTACCTTAAGTTGATGATATTCTTTGCAATTCAACAGCTCTCAAGATGCTATAAGTCGAGTGTGAGGTAGTGATGCTGTTAGTGTGGTGGTGGTGGTGGTGGTGATGATAGATGGTGGATGATGGTGTTGGTCTGTTCTTTGTTATTTTCTATTTAATTTTCTCGTTTCTCTTGCAGGTGGTGGTGGAGGGTGATGGCGCTGGTGGTGGCGGTGGTGGCGGTGGTGCTGGTGGTGCTGCCGAGCCCTACACACGCCCGTAAGTCTTTTGTTTCATTTCAATCACACTCTGTACTGCCTGGGGGTTGGGATGGCATGCTCCTCCCCTCTCCTTTGTTGTTTACTTGCAACAATAAACTATCAATCAATCTCAAATATAAACAAAGACAACGTGGTGCTCAAACCCCATTCACACGCTATTATTATTATCACCATCATTATTATTATTATTATTATTATTATTATTATTATTATTATTATTATTATTATTATTATTATGGCCTTGAACTTCGTGGCCATGGGGGGAGACACGCAGCGGGTTTAGACTCACTCTCCCTCGCCATCTCTTAAGTCTGTCTGTCTTTTTTTTTTCTCTCTCTCTCTCTCGCCCTCTCACCCATGACGTCACTCGGGGCACTTGAGCATAAGGCCGCAGTACTGTTGGGCTTCTGCTTCTTCTATCCTTCTGTGTTATCCGTTTTATACAGCGAGGGAGGCAGATCAAGGAAAAAAAAGCCTGCCAGACGAAATATGCTAATGTACACAAATATAATAGTAATAATAATAATAATAATAATAATAATAATAATAATAATAATAATAATAATAATAATAATAATAACACCACCATCACCACTAATAACACACATAATGAAGACTGACAGCGACAATATGGCATTTTTTTGTGTGTATTTTTTCTCCTTTAATTATAACGTGATTAACTTGTATTACTCTGCTCGGATGACACTCTCTCTCTCTCTCTCTCTCTCTCTCTCTCTCTCTCTCTCTCTCTCTCTCTCTCTCTCTCTCTCTCTCTCTCTCTCTCTCTCTCTCTCTCTCTCTCTCTCTCTCTCTCTCTCTCTCTCTCTCTCTCTCTCTCTCTCTCTCTCTCTCTTTCAAATCGGATGGTCAAATTTCACCCACAAAGTCATAATAAGGCCATAATAATAATAATAATAATAATAATAATAATAATAATAATAATAATGATAATATTGATACCATTTTTACTCATGCGACTTTTCTTCCTACTCTCCCTTACTGAACGCTATGGAAAGATTATCACTATCACTTCTATTCACCCTTCCACCCTTCCCAGAGTACTACGATGAGCTAGTCGGCCCCTGCGCGGACTACCAGCCAGGGGAGGACGACCTGCAGGCCTTCGACTTCATCCGGCAATTCCAACTCGACGTCTTGGAGCAGAACTATACGGGTGTGAAGCGAGTCCGTGGGTCCAACCGCATGCAGACCGCCTACCGTCTCAAGGCTGATGCTAACCTGCAGATTGCCACCAGGTTGATATTAGATGTCTTGTTTGTTTTACTGGTTTGGTTTCCGTGCTTCACTCTATTCAGTATCATATTCATGTGGTTATTTCTTGAGTGGGTTTGTTTGCGTTTTGAGTTACTTAGCAATTGGCTGGGATAAGGTCTGGTCTGTCTGGATGAGGAGCGCAGAGTCCTCAACTTCCCCGAGCTGTTTTTCTCTCTTTTTCTCACCTTCCTGTTCGTGCTTCTGTCTTTGGGTAGCCGGGGCAGAGCGAGTTCACGGTAGCCAGCGAGGAACTGATGTGTTGCTCGCTCGAAAAATACAAGCATGGCACGTTAAGATGCGTTATGTCCTTCATATCCTTGCAGGGACATCTTTCCACAAGGGTTGCCGCAGGAGTTCTCGCTGATCTGCACCTACCGCTCCCGCCGGCCTCCGCGCAACCCTTGGGACATCATCAGGATCAACGACATCCGCGAAAGGCCTCAGTTCGCCGTCACGCTCAACCCCATCCAGAAGCACGTCGAGCTCTCCATCCTCTCCTATGACGGCTCCCTCAGGACGCTCCGTTTCAATCAGACGGAGGTGTGTGTTTCTGTGTTTTGAGAGAGAAAAAGAGAGAACCTCAACTTATCCTCATCAGTCTGTCCTTTCTTTTTCTCCTTCCATCTCTATATTTCTCTCTCTCCTTTTTTCTTGTCTTTCTTTTCCAACAAAACACCCGAAACAGTATGAAAAAGGACCACCCGCACCAGTTACTGTTCCTTTTCCATTCTCTTCATCACCCATCCGAAATAGTATAGGAAAAGGAACCCCACCAGTTGTTTTCCCTTTTTCATCGATCCTTTTCATCATCCATTCCCCACCTATCTTCCCGTCTGTCCTTCCTGTCTGTCTTCTCGTCTTCTTTTCCTTCTACTCACACTGTTACTCCGCCGCAGGAAGCCTTCAACGAGAGATGGCACAAGCTACACTTCGGGGTCTTCCGGGATCGCGTAACTCTCCACTTGGACTGCGAGAGGACCACTCAAGTCAACATCGACCCCCACGGACCCATAGACGTGAACGGCAACATCTACATCGCCAAGCAGCAAGGATCTGCAAGAACCGTCCCAGTATGTTACCGCGGAAGACACGCGAACATGTACCATCTCAAAACTACCATGGCTTAGGAAATCACTCTTACTGTCTGTCTTTACAAATGTCAGGTTACATTTATGCTCCCTCTTATTGAACGCAGTATTAGATTTACACTTTCTTATTTACATTCACTCATCGATATGCCAGATTTACATTACCTTTGGCATGTATAAACACTGGATTTAGAATTTATATTACCCCTTTCCAATTCAGGCCCAGAGTTACACCTTTCCTCCTTAGACGCATAAAGAAAAGACGTCCTAATGTTACTGAAGTTAGTCCTATCTAGCTGCAGCATCCCAGTACTTCATAAGCGATGTATGACTTTCAAATCCCATATGTAGAAGGCAGCACCGCACTTAGGGTATTAAGAAGCATACTTTTAAATATTTCGGCGCCCAAGTACACGTATTTGACACTGTTTTCGAAGGAGTTTTGGGCATTTCCAGGGGTATCTTAATGACCCTGGTAGAAGTTTCACCCTTCATCTGTACCATGAACCCCCCCAAAAAACACTCATGATAACCCGACTGATCTTTTGGCCTTTGGAAATAGTTAATGTGAGAGGCGGAAGCGTCTAAGAATACCGACCTGACTCACCAGCTCCAAACAGAAGAACCGAGCAGTGGCATCCTCTATACAGGGACAGTGCAGCGTTGCCAGACTGTCGCACTTAGGAGATTCTGTTTGACGATTTATGCGATTTTTAACCGCAAACTATCACCCCTACGCAGACAACGATATTTATTTATAGTTATTGCTACAAAATTTAATTCCTGGTGATCTTTATTTACATAGTTATGGGTCAGTAACTGGGTAATACCATGTTCGGTAACGGCAATCTGGCACCGCTGGTACAGTGGCGCCCTCTACATAGATACAATGGCGTCCTTTACATAAGCACATTGGCGCTTTCTAACTGGAACCAAGAGTCTTCTCCTTTGTACTTTAAGAAACTGCCCCCTTCCGTCTCAGTCCAGGAATCTAAGTATCCAAAGTTTCCTAGACACACAACGAATGCCGCGTGAGGAGGAGCACGACCCAACGCCACCTTGGCGCATCCTGACCTCTTGTGCTGCAGGCGCTGGGTGGCATTCGTTAGCGGATGACTCACAAGTTGCAGCTTTTATTGTTATTTTGTTGACAGCTTTTTGTAATTTCCTTTTCTCTTGGAACACCCATCAAGACAGATTTTTGTGTATGTTTTTAGTCTAACAAATAACCTGAGTTTCTTTTTTTTTTTTTTTGCAGCTACATTTTTTTAACCTTAAAAACATTAAATAAAAAACAGTATTATGTACAATAAGTTAATAATAATAATAATAATAATAATAATAATAATAATAATAATAATAATAATAATAATAATAATAATAATAATAATAATAATAATAATAATAATAATAATAATAATAATAATAATAATAATAATAATAATAATAATAATAATAATAATAATTTATAATAATAATAATAATAGACTTCCATCCCTTGACAGTGGGAGGCCAAGCTGTCTAACGCGAGAGGGAAAGGTTACATCTTAATCCATTTATGTTCTAGCTTAGCATTGAGTTTATAAATAGATCATAAATAGCAACCCTAACTACATGGCCTTTATAATGATGCTTTTCACGTGACAATGAAACAGAGGCCCATTAACTTTCAGCAAGGGCCAAAAGGGGAAGTTTCGGCCACTCATTATGACCCTTCGTGGCCGTCACACCTGGCCGCTTACCTGGCCTCGGGGCACTAATTAGTGTTTTGTCTTTGCAAGCATTCACCTGCATGGTTCAAGTGTTGACTAACCGGACTTTTCTCCCTCCCCCTCAAGAGGAAAAGGAGGAAATCCAATGTGAGTAAGTCCCCGATAGCTTGTTCATTTAGCTTCTGTAAAGTATTAATAACTGTGCTTCTGGTTCCGTTGCGCCATGCCCCATTAACTGCTATAAATCTGTACAGCTGTTGAGTAAATCCTGGGTAGCTTGTTGACCTATTTTTTGTAGAGTATCAACGTCTTCTGTATGTCCCTTTGTGTTATGTCCCTTCATCTCTTAATCGTACAGCTGCTATTATTTATATCACCCATTTTTATGTCTATTGTTGTATGTTTTTTTTTTTTTGTAGTGGTGCGCCTCCAGCTTGTCTCGTTCAACAATTCAATCATATATTTTACTTTTGTTACTCACATTTAACATTTTAGTTGATCATTTTCTACTTTCTTTTCTCCTTTGCCTCTTCAATCAAATATTTTCTTCCTGTATCTCTCTCATTTAACTTTTCAATCAAATATTTTCTTCCTGTATCTCTCTCATTTAACTTTTCAATCAAATATTTTCTTCCTGTATCTCTCTCATTTAACTTTTCAATCAAATATTTTCTTCCTGTATCTCTCTCATTTAACTTTTCAATCAAATATTTTCTTCCTGTATCTCTCTCATTTAACTTTTCAATCAAATATTTTCTTCCTGTATCTCTCTCATTTAACATTTCAATCAAATATTTTCTTCCTGTATCTCTCTCATTTAACTTTTCAATCAAATATTTTCTTCCTGTATCTCTCTCATTTAACTTTTCAGTCAAATATTTTTTTCCTGTATCTCTCTCATTTAACTTTTCAGTCAAATATTTTTTTCCTGTATCTCTCTCATTTAACTTTTCAGTCAAATATTTTCCTCCATTTTCTCTCGTGTAATACTTTAGTCGGCTATTTCTCATATTTAATTCTTTAATCAGATAATCTCTTCCTTTTTTTCTTAACATTTCAATCAAATATTTTCTCCCTCCCCTTCTCTCAAACTCTATTTTCTCCTCTCTTTAATCCTCCGTTTTTTCTTAACGCTTCAATCAAATAGTTTACGTTTGCTTTTCTCCTCTACCACTTCAATCAAATATTTTGCACCTGGTTCTTTCATTAATCACTTCAATCAAATATTATCTTCATGGTTCCTTCATTTACCACTCCAGTCAAATCTTTTCTTCCACCTCTTTCTTTATCTCTCAGTATCTTAATCTATTATGTTCTTCCTCTTTATTTCATGTATCACTTAAATCAAATATTTTACGCCTCCTTTCCCACTTTAATCGAATATTTTCTTCCTGCTATTCTCATTCACCACTTTAATCAAATATCACATCCTTCATAGAGACGTCATTACAACCTTGGTCGTTCCATTCTAAACACTAAAAGAATACATTGCTTTTTTAGACGAACACTTTTTTATTCTCCTTCTAAGTCGAGGCATCAACACCACCAATAGCAACACCATCAGCAGCAGCAGCTAACATAATAGTCGAGGAGTCAGCACCAGCATTACCCTCAGCACTAGCACCAGCATTAATATCACCCTCAGCATCAGCACCAGCATTAGTATCACCAACAGCATTACCCTCAGCACCAGCACCAGCGACCAAGGGACTAATGTGACTCTCCCGCCGCCAGATCGAGCTCCAGTGGATGGTGATGAGCTGCGACCCGTCCAGCCCGGAGCGGGAGACCTGTGACGAGCTGCCGCCGGTGAGCTCCTGTCCACACACTCTGTTCTGCAGAAACAGGAGGCACGACAAGGCTTTATAAGTCTTGTTCTGCCTCCTGGAACTAGCAAACATTAAACTGCAATACGGTGCTTCTTGAAAACAATCCGTCTCCTCCAACCAACAAACAAAAGGATATTTAACTCACACTGGATCATAGCCTCCTCTCCGTGTGTTTCCGAGGATTCAGTACACTTGACGTGTTGTACGGTACTTTTTTATCTTTTCCTTTCGTATAATCTCGTTGCCTTCCATGCGCCAGGTGCGACGCGTGGACTCCGAGCAGATCGGGCCGCAGCAGTGCGAGGAAGTGTGTCCCCGCGGGCCGCCGGGCTTCAACGGCACTGATGTGAGGCGCCCGACCCCCATCCAGGGCGGGGAGGGCACACTTCGTGTTGTCCTTGGTTAAATGACACTGAATATAAAAATATATTTACTGTTTGACATATTGGATATACTGACTAGTGATAAATGAGTAGTTTAAGTGCAGCAATCCCTTGATATATTAAACAGTTATTGAGTTCAGTCCTAACTTTATGGTCGTAATCAGTAGATGGGTAGGGACGTGTACTGGTGGGGGAGTGAGCTATGTCCATGTTAAGTGTCGATAGGCTGTAGCCTAAGTCCTAGGTCTGGCGGGGCAGGGCGAGGCCGGGCTGCCCGGTCGAAGGGGCCCCCCCGGCGCCCAGGGACAGCAGGGACTCCCAGGAATTGCGGGCGAGAAAGGGGAAAGCGGCGACGTCGGATTCCCTGTAGGTTTTACTTTGTTGAGGCTGTGGCCTTGAGTCTAACCTGGCCCTCACCTGGCCCGGCCCAGCGACGGCCCCCAGGCGCCGCGCACCGGGCCCTCTGACGTGCCCGGCCTAACCCTTGGCCGCCACACCTCCACGAGCGAGGCCGCGGTCAAGCCTTTAAGTAATACCTAGCTAGCTCATAGTCTTCTAACCCTCCATAAGGTGAGTGGCAAATGCTGTGAGGCTGTGTGACTCTTGTCAGGGTCGCAGGGGGCGGAGAGGACCCCCTGGCCCGCCAGGACCTTCCGGAGAACTGGGTCTGCCCGGCTTCCCCGGCGACGATGGCCTGCCCGGCGCACAGGGACCTACAGTAGGTGGCGCGGCGCACCACGCCGCCGCTTGTCTTGGACGCTTGGCACGCCAGCACACCTATGGCCAAACAACACACACACACACACACACACACACACAGTCTTAATTAATAATAAAAAAAATCATTGTATAATTTGCTCTCCTCTTAACTGCATGTAGAAATTATATTCATTATTTATTAACGACTCTCTCAAGATTTACTTGTCATCTTTTTTCTTGAATGAGTCTTACACTGTGAAAGGTGAGTCTTGATACTTTTCAACATTTGTACCTACGGCTCAGTAAAAGTAATTTATGTGACATACAATGAGAAAAAGTCTGAAGAGTCCTGTTGCTCAGTTCCAGTGATTATCTGACGAGGCGTACCTCCGCAGGGCGCCGTGGGGCCGCGAGGACCACCGGGGCGTCAGGGCGAACCAGGGCCTCAGGGGCAGATTGGACCATCGGGACCTCCAGGACCCACTGGACTCACAGGAGCGCTGGTGAGTATGTTGAGTCTGAGCCACCCAAGGCTCCTGTGTGTATGTCTTGGGCCTTTTGACCTTATTGTCAGTGGTGGCGTGGCCGGAGGGCGAGGCGGGGCGGGACAAGACAAAATACCCGCCCCGGTAACCTTCACCACTAATTCTCCCTCTCCATGCCCCGTCAAAGGGACCCGTCGGCCCGAAAGGAAACAATGGAGAGCGGGGTCTTCCAGGCCCTCTTGGTCCCTCTGGCCCGCGGGGAGATCCTGGGCCAAAAGGTGTGCCTGGCGATGCAGTGCTGGTCTCCGGACCAACGGGAGAGCAGGGACCACCAGGGCCGCCGGGGTTGCAGGGTTTAGACGGGTTGGACGGGGTGCCGGGGCAGCCAGGCTCCAAAGGAGACAAAGGTAAACAAATTTCTCCAGTGCCAGGCGGCAATGACTTAGCCAAGACTCAGCTTGTGTCTGGAACTGACGGTAATCTTTCCGACAGGTGCACAAGGCGAGCGAGGAAACACTGGACGCCGGGGGCTGCGCGGAGAAAAAGGCGACTCGGGGACACCAGGCCTGACGGGGCCGCGAGGCTTCCCTGGGGAGACGGTGAGTGCCTCCCCCTGGTATGTTGGCTTGTTGGTCTGTTGCTTGTAAATGTACTGGAGGGGAGTGTTGACTCTGTAGCCATGAAGGCACCTCAGTGTTGCTATCCTCCAGGGACCGGCTGGGCCACCTGGCAGACCCGGCGGAGAAACTAACGGAGAGACCGTCCCGGGACCCCCTGGCCCACCTGGTCCCTACGGTCCCGTCGGCCCCCCTGGCGAGCCAGGCGTCGTGGGACCCATTGGCTCTCCTGGCCCCGAGGGACCCCCGGGACCCCGAGGCGACAAAGGTTAGTCAATCTCAGAGAGGAATTCGTGCCAACCATACTGGAGGACTCGTGTATTACGTCGAATTGTTGTTTCAGGTGATAGAGGCAGCGAGGGCGTACCAGGCAACGACGGGGCCAAGGGTCAATCTGGACGGACCGGGACGGTGGGCGCAAAGGGAGAGAAGGGCGAGGCAGGGCTGCCGGGCATCACGGGACTCATCGGCAAGCCCGGCGTTGTCGGTCTTCCGGTAAGGAACAAATATGTTTATTAGAAAATGTTCTTGTGTGTCACAGAAATAGAGACCTCACCAGGTCCCACCAGACCTCACCAGCCATTGGTGGGTAGCATGTGCCAGCGGCTCCTGGAGACTTTTTCTTCCATGACAGGGACCAGAGGGCCCCATGGGTCCCCCGGGGCCTCAGGGAATCAAAGGTGACGCCGGTGCCCGAGGAGAGGCAGGCTTCCCCGGTGAGCCCTCCCCGCCTGGCCAGCCCGGACCTCAGGGACCTCAGGGGCCCCAAGGAAGCAGGGGGGAGGAGGGTCCCTCGGGGCCACCTGGACCCCCCGGATTGCAGGGAGCCCCGGGCAACCCTGGACAGCTCGGACTTATTGGACCCAAGGGTCACCCTGGCCTGCCGGGCCTGAAGGTAGCTATATAGTGTGTGTGTGTGTGTGTGTGTGTGTGTGTGTGTGTGTGTGTGTGTGTGTGTCTAATGGTGTTCCATCCGCAGGGAGAAGCAGGGAAGCGCGGAGAGCGAGGAGACGTGGGGTCCATAGGGCCACCAGGCGCCAGGGGCCTCGCAGGGCCACAAGGCCCTGCTGGACGATCTGGCCGCGATGGGAATAACGGCAAACCGGGACAGCAAGGACCTATCGGACCCCGAGGACTGCCAGGACCCGCGGTAAGTCCTGAGGAACGTGTGCCCCTCGCAGCCACACCTTCGGGAGCCACAGTCCTGTGCTGACGACCACGACGCACGAAACACTGACAACCAGACACAACATTAACAACAACCCCTTGTTGATATATTCCAGGGACCATCTGGGCCCATGGGACAGTCTGGGCCTCCGGGTATTCCTGGGTTCGTCGGAAAGCCCGGGCCCCCAGGACCCCCCGGACCCCCGGGACCTCCAGGTGACTCGTCGTCGGCCCCGGTGATGGCGATCGCCGGTGAACGGGCATACGGGATACCGGGCATTGCTGGGCCCCAGGGGGAGAGAGGACTGGTGGGTGACGTGGCGAGAAGAGAGAGAGAGAGAGAGAGAGAGATTTTACAATAACATGCTGCAATGAATGGAATGCAATTTTTTTTAATCATCTCACACACACGCAAAATTTAAATCTACCCTCCCCCCGTAAGCCTGGTGAGCGAGGTGCGGATGGGGATCGCGGCCCCCCCGGCAAGCAGGGCCACCCCGGCATGTCTGGACCAGCAGGGCCGTCGGGTCTTCCGGGATCGCCTGGCCAGCGAGGCGCACCGGGGAACGAGGGCTTGCCTGGCAGACCCGTGAGTACCCAGGGCCAGGGACACAGGGTAGTAGAGGGTAGTTGGGTGTGATAGTAGTTATCCTTGCAATTCTACGACTGAAAGGTTCGACACTCATTAGCCTGCTTGAGAAAATAGTAATGAAAGAAAATAGTAATAATGCTGCAGTGGATGACTGTGTCGCATGTTGAAGAAGTCACCACTTTTTGCAATTATTTTTCACTGTTCTTCGTCGTTGTCTTCTATTTTTTTCTTTTCCTTTTTTTCCTTCTTTTCTTCTTCTATTATTTTCTTTTGCTTCTTCTTTTCTTATTTTCCTTCTTCTCCTCCTCCTTCACCTCCTTCTTCCTCATCTTTTCACATGCAAGACTCCACACCTAGATAACCTCACGTGGAGTAGCATAACCTCACCGCCTCCTTATACATATCCTTGCTTAACCTCTTTGACGCTTGTCCAGGGCCGCGAGTACACTGAGGAACAACTTCGAGGGATCTGCGCTTCTGTCCTCCGAGGTAAGCTTTGTGCCTTTCAGAACCTATAAGAGAAACGCCTCAGTGGTGGTTCCTCAAGAGCTGACTGTTTAGAATCTGTGTGTCTATTCATTTGTGATTAATTAATTTCACATTGTATAGAAAAAGCTGAAATGGGAATGTCAGGAGCATCGAATGCTTTTTCCGTACTTAAGATTTGTTTAATAAAGGGAGAGAGATGTAGCTTTCGTCTCTTTAAGGAATCTTCTAGTGTTGGAAATGGAAACAAGTTACAGAGTCAGAAACAACAGGTAAGTAATAATCCTTCACCAAGTCAATAGAATAAGCAGTAGCTGTGTCTCTTCGTTAGTCCTCCGCAGGAAGCACAAGCAACTTGCAAGCGAATTAATGACTGGACTGTAACCTTAAGCCATCTAGCAGACTGGCTAAGTGGCGACCCTCTTTGACTGAATTGCCAGACGTTTCTGGATTCAATTCTTGAGAAAAAACGCATTTGGAAAACTTAATCTTCCTCCTTTATTAAGGGATTTTGTCGCCTCGTGTTTCCGAGGTCGAAGGTGTTGCCCGGAGCGGTACTCACGTGTCTCACTCACAGATAACTTGGCTGAGATCGCCCAGACCTTGCGTGGACCCCGAGGACTCCCGGGACAGGGGCAGCGAGGTCCTCCAGGCGAACCAGGGGAGATGGGTCCTGCAGGTTTGAACAGCACGGCTCTGAAGGGCCTACTCGGCTTTTCTGCCCCTCATTTCTCTTTCTCCTTTCTTTCTTTGGCAGGCTGCAATGCTAAAGCAATACCATTTCCCGTTTTTTTCCATCCTTTTCTGCTCACTCTCGGAACTTCCCGAGCCTCCAGGAAGTGCCCAAACGATCGCTCTGCTGCAGGGGGGAGTCGCCACGCGGACCACGCCAAACTTCATCTTCTAATCCATCCTCTCGCCATTTCCATCGCCCCAGTTTTCTCCCCCGCAACCCTCCAGCCCACTCTGTTAAGTGACAACAGAGGCTGCTGACGCTTACCTCCCCACAGACCGTCTTGAGGAACTGACTGCAGGGCTGCAGGGTCCGCCAGGCCAGCCCGGACGAGGCCGCATAGGGCGCCCCGGGCCCCCTGGAAATCCCGGGGAGCCAGGTACCCACACTCATCAAGTTTGTTATAAAGTATCACCAATTATCTGATCTACAGCTGTTTCAAATTGCTTCCAACACTAACTCACTTGGTGTTAATGCAATGCCTATCCTGCACCAAACGCTATCTGTATAAAATACTTCCAATGCTATTCAACTCAATCCCTATTTCATCAAAACATTCTGAATGTGTGTGAGGCAAGCATATCTAACCCCAACTAACCCAGACCGATCCAGCGCCCCGCGGCCTATCCTCGCGCCGAAGATCCTGCTGCTGCTACGCCCGTTGTCGCTTGGTCTATAAGTGTGCTGCTTCTTCCTTCCATCCTGGAGGTCTCCTGTCGCAGTCATGGAAATATATAGCCCGGTATTGCCTTGTAGTTTGAAATACATTTGCTGTTAGGAGGCAAACAAACTGACCGCCAACAAGATAACACAGTCAGTCCGGCACTACACTAACACCACACATTGACTCCCCAGGTGTCCCCGGATCCCCCGGAGAGGTGGGCCCTCGAGGGTACTCAGGCTTCCCCGGGACAGCAGGACCCTCAGGGCCGGCGGGTGAGCGAGGGCCCCGAGGCCACAAGGGTGACCGCGGCCAGATGGGCGAGGGCAGGGACGGCAAGGTGGGACCGGCGGGAGAGCCAGGTAGGTGGTGGCGAGGCCTCATGACACTGTATTGTGAAAAGTTGACGTCCGTGATCTGTGTCACAAAGTAACAGAGACGTCAGAAAGCTTATTGATGAATTTATCTTCTTCTCCAGTGGCTCCTCTGACAATAGCCAATAGTTTATAACATATTTTGGCAGCTCCTCACTTACACTTACTCTAAGGAGTGTCTCCAAGGAAGGCGCTCTGAATAACGATTATAAGGAAACGGACGCTTCATGGATATGAAATTCTTGGTTGCATGAGTCAATAATTATTGTCTTACACAGCTAACCGCCACTCCTTGATGTGTCTGTCTTCTCCACAGGTCCACCAGGGCCCCCGGGGATGGGTGTACAAGGGAGGATAGGTGACCGAGGACCCCCTGGTCTCACAGGTCCCCAGGGCGGGCGGGGAGCTCCCGGCCCGCAGGGTCCACCTGGCCACTGCGAGTACTGCAACCCGTCGCTTGCCTACCAATCTGCCGTCGCAGCCCAGGGCAATACCAAGGGGCCGTAAGCACCCCCGAAGCTTCTACGACCCACGCAGCCTGAATGACGGCGCTCCTCCGCCGAGGCTCCACACGATGCTTTGCTGCTCTTCACTAAACAAATTAAAAGTTCCTCTGCAATAAGTGTCTTCAGAGCCGCTCGATGCTGCCCCATACCTATACGGAAATTACTTCGCCCTGCCTGGATGCACTGTCCTGCTGCGCGCAAGGCTTCATCCTCCTTGTCTCATGTATCCCCGGCCACTGGGGGCATTTCTTGCCTCAATGAGTCACGGCACGCTTCCTGCCTGCTGCGGCGCCGCATCTCGCCGCAGAGGTCACTTGACTTTCCTGAGCCAAGAAAACATATCACAAGTGCCTTGGGGGCGGCCGTCGTGGGGGCTCGTCCTCTCAGCGTTCACTGCCACTCGCGTTGTGTTTTGGTCACTGTTTCCTTCTGTAGTACGTAAGTTCGTCCCCGAAGACTGGAAGGCTGTAGAAAATAATGATGGACGCACTGTCTTGAGATTTCGTTGTTATGGCAACTTACTGTTATCATCGACACTACTCACTCACAGAGGGTCTTGCCGCACTGCCTTGAAATATGCTCCCTTGTCTATGAAGACACACAGTGACTTCGACTTCTCTGTCATTTGTTTTAATCACTAGGATGATGACACTCCTCAAGACTTTACTCGATGAAGTTCAGCCAGTGACATTTCCAGGTATACTTGTCATGGAATTGTACTGATAAGTTTCTTGTTATCCTGCTGTTTATGACCACCTTTACCATACCCAGCCATTTTTTCCCTGTATTAAATTTCACACATTTTATTTTTGTTGTTGTTTTTGTTTTCAATAATACATACAAGTTTGCACAAATATTTTCATAATTGATCCTTTTATCATAAAATTCTAAATGTAATCTTAGTTTTCCTATTGCGTTTCTTGTTATCCGTGAAGCAATAGTTGCGATGATTGTTTCTTTCCCACACGAATTAGCGCAGTCTCGGCGTAGTTGGTTTCTGTGTAGAGTCCAACCCTTACACTCGCTTGGCAAAGCCACCAACACCGTGGCCCCAGTACACACACACACACACACACACACACACACACACACACACACACACACAGGATAAAAACACCAGAGCCGCAACCAGACATATTATGTCTCAAAAGTCCGAAGTTAAATGAGAGGCGAGGCCGCGACAGGGCAAAAATAACACGTCGTAAAAGGCGTTCTCACCCCACACATTGCTGCGCACATGTCAGTGGACCACCACCGAAGCTGGGTGCTGTATTCGAAAACCATAAAAACATGGTGTCTGTGAGTTGCAGACTTGCATTTACCTGCTGCCTCTAAATAAATGAAAGGGATGGATGAGATAATTATGAACTGCGCATTGCGGCCCCGGATGTCAGGCTGACTCTGTACTGCCGTGTGAAGCGACCACTCGGGGTACGAAGCATCGGGATAATTCTTCTCCGTAATGTGGGAGAGAACCGGTCCCACTTTTTGCGTCAGAATATGTAGGTTGCGGGCTTGACGTGGCTTGCCCATATCCCCGCCACCCAGCCAGTTCACCTTCCGAACTGCCATCATGTATATTCTGTACAACTAACCATTGTATGTATATAAAATAATTTTTTACCAAAGTTAATAAATAGTTGGCCAACAGTTTGTGACTTTTTCTGTATATTCTGCTTAAATTTTGTTGTTGGTATGCAGAGTTCGGCGTCATGAGCCAAGCGCGGCGCCGCTTTCATCCTCGTCAGTTGTTTTACTTCTTCCCACTCCTCGGCGAGGCTGTTGAGAGGAGCGGCGCACATATAAATTATAGAAGAGATATATTATCTGATGAACTGATTGATAGATTAAGTTTGGAGGCGGTGGCCGAGTGGTTAACGTACGTGCGTGGTGAGCACGTGGACCTCGGTTTATGTCCCACCAAAACAACAGTGGCACGCCCGCCCTCGTCGACAGACCGACTGCGCCTAAAGGCCTAAGGGCCCGTTCTCCCCCTAAAGGGAGGGAGCAATCTTACACCACCAAAACATGCTGTTTTTCATGCCATTGTCGAGTGGATGAAGATTACCTTTAAATTTGCTCGTAGTAAAGCGGGAATTTGTTGATCTAAGCGAATTTTTCCATTTATTTCCATTATAGGCATTGTGATGCGTTCCTGTGCACACCCCCAAAGTTCACCCGTTTCAAAATCCAAGGCTCAAAATAATAGAAGAACAACTTAGAATCATATAAACATGTTAAATTTAGAAAGAATCTTTAACTAATAAATTTATAACGTTCATACTTATATGATACCAGTGCTTTAAATTTTGGTGTGTGTGTGTGTGTGTGTGTGTGTGTGTGTGTCAGTACCAACACTCACAAACATTTGGCTATTTTCCATTACATTAACGTCCCGGATTGATGCATAAGACTTTCTTGTGGTGTAAATACATTCTTCATTTGAATGGGAAGCACAAGGAAGAAAATATTTCATCAGGTGGGCTTAAAAGACTGCAGCAACCGAAGGATAAGAGATCAGATAACGGGAGGAAGGCGAGATGGCTACCAGACGTTATTGCAGTTATCGGGCGAGGTTGGTTCAAAAACTATTCTCAGTCGGTCCCCATGGATTTCTGACCCACTGACCTTGTCCTTTATATTCAAAATCCATTAAAAGCGGGTCCGTTGAATTAAGGGTTTACTGTACTTATGGAGGGAGTGTCTGGATAGAGAAAGTTGGAAGCTCTTCTGCCGTGGCCATCCCCTGGTGGGAGCTCCTAGGAGCAGGCGTCGATGAAATGATGATGATGATGATGTACTTATAAATGTAAAGGGGCACAGAATCTCACTCACCTCTGATATACTCGCCCATCCCAGGCACCCAGTGTGGAGCCCAACTGTTCATCACGGATGTCAAAGGAATCTACCAAAGGAACTGCTTGCTTTCGGAGTTCAGCCAGCAACTCACACAGTTCTTCCTCCAGCAGCGAAAGATGTGCTGCACTCAATGTCCCACTCTGTCAGAGGGGAAAAGTTCCACAGACTGCAGAAATTTGGAAATGAAACAGCACAGTGCTTGCTCCTGCTATGCAACTTTGCTTGGAGATGTGCCACAGGACTGAGGGTATGATCATTTCACAGTACAATAGAAAATAGATTAAAGATCAGTCCAGTGACATTATCAGGGTAAAAGTTGAACCATGTAAAATACACAAAATGGTTTTGACAGAATGACCGGCTGTGGTGCTTGGGGGAATGATTAGTAAGGTAGAAGGCTAGGTTACAAAAGGAGCAAGTTGGCTAGATCTGAATTTTGCCATCAGACACAAAAGCAGATTACACGAAGCTGACACCACAACAACAACTCATTGCACTTATACTGCATGCATTAACATTAACACATTCGAGGACACAAACAACACACCCACGACAACCACAAACAAGCATTCACACACAGGAATATTTTCGCTCGCCGTGGTTCAGTGTTTCGAGCGACACACAAACAACGATACAAAAGCACCCAAACGACACACCATCCTTCTCTTGCTGCTTCTATGTAGAGACACGGGCGCTATGGTCAACCCTGGCCCTTATTGCCCCAAGTACCCTTGCCAACTTTGTAGCAAGGCGGTGAGGGGGGGGCAGAGGGTCATCCAGTGTGATTCGGGTCGTGACAGATCCGAGCATGCTGCCTGGTACCACATCAGTTGTATCGGGTCTTTCACGCCGACTTACGCTGGATTGGTTGACAATAGCGTCTCGTGGATCTGCTTTAGATGCGGCATTCCTAATCTTATTCCACTATTTAACTCCTTCTACACGCTTTATCAACACAACACATACAACCATGACACACAACACCCTCCCCTCCTGAACCCCAAACACTCAACACCTCTCACCTCCCATAACCCTGCTCCATCTTTCACATCCAGCCCCATCAACCCACACAGACCGGTGCGTTGTTCCCTCCGTACGCCAGACTCTACTCATCAGTCACCTCTCACTTCCCTTACGAACAACCCAAGGACTGCCCTATCACCCTCACCCTGTTCTACCCTTTCACTTTCTCCTGTCCCTATTTCCTTTTCCTCTCTTCGCTCATCGCTTCCCGTTTCACCTCCCTCCTCTACTTCACTCCCTTCCGACTTTTAACAATAAATTTCCGTAGTATTAAAAACAAAATAACCCAACTACACCATCTAATCACCACACATAACCCTGACATAATAGTAGGAACTGAGACTTGGTTGACTCCTGACGTTGACAGTAGTGAGCTTTTCCCTCCCCCCTTTTAGTATGACCGTTTTTCGTAAAGACCGCCCGACAGACCTCGGCAAAGGTGGCGTTGTCATCATCGCCACCAAGCCGGGTCTTTGTGTTAAGCATAGGCCTGACCTTGACACAGACTGCGAAATCACCTGGGTCCAGTTACAAACATTCAACTGTAAATCTCTACATATTGCTGCTTTTTACAGACCGCCTTCTACTAATACAGACTATTTACACAACCTTCAAATTTCTCATTCACGCATACAGGCAGACAAACACATCTGGATCACGGGTGATTTCAACCTCCCCGACATCGACTGAACTGCTATTTCCCCTTTTGATCCTCCCGATGCTGACGCCCCCAACCCCAGTATTCCCCACACAAACAGACGTCAACTGCACGACACATTCATTGACATCATTCATACATTTTCACTCTCACAAACAGTACTCCAGCCAACACGAACACACACTGTAACACGCCCCGCTGGCCACGGTGGCCCTTTGACCACAGCACACACACTTGACCTTTTTCTCACCAACAACATTCTTAACATAACAAACACTCAGGTTGTTCCAGGACTTAGTGACCATGACATACTTATCATTGACGCTGACCTCCGACCGATTAGACATAAACAGAGACCCAGACAGATATTCCTTTATTCAAGGGCTGACTTAGACATGATCAAACAAGACCTAACTGCCTTCAGCACTGACTTTTTTACGACAGACCCACACACAAGACCTCCTTCCGCCAACTGGAACAACCTGAAACACGCCATGCACAACTCCATGAACAGACACATACCACAAAAAAACACTTTCTAGTAGGTACACACTTCCCTGGTTTTCCAGGGATCTACGCAGACAACATCGCAAGAAACAAAGACTCTACAGACGCACGCAGACATACAACACAACAGATAACTGGACCGCCTTCAGAAACCACCAAATGACATTTGCCAAAAACATAAAAGTAGCGGTCCACTAATTACTAATTACTTGTATTTAAATAAACCTAATTACCCAGATTTGAAGGGGCTAACTTGCAGCCCCCAAAGACGAAGTGAATGCTGATCTTTGCCTCACATCACTGGTGCTCAGCCTACTAGACCTTAACAAAATGCTGAGGCCAAGGGTCCCCATAACTCTTGGTGGATATTACACAGATAGCTATAGGTAATGTCAGGTGGTTAAAGCAAACTCAAAAGTCAAACCTTGTCAACCTACCAATTTCCCTGCGTCGAAATGTCCACTGCTTCCCTCCATCCAAGAGATTTGTTAATTCCTCCATGTTGAAGGAGCATCGGGCCCTCTCCTGCCTCAGCTCCTCAACACTGTCTTGGGAAGGTCCTGTCTCGCCAATCTTGCCCCAGCCTGAAAGTATTTAAAGTAAGGAAAACTCAACACTGTCTTGGGAACGTCCTGTCTCGCCAATCTTGCCCCAGCCTGAAAGTATTTAAAGTAAGGAAAACTCAACACTGTCTTGGGAACGTCCTGTCTCGCCCATCTTGCCCCAGCCTGAAAGTATTTAAAGTAAGGAAAACTCAACACTGTCTTGGGAAAGTCCTGTCTCGCCCATCTTGCCCCAGCCTGAAAGTATTTAAAGTAAGGAAAACTCACCACAGTCTAGGGAACGTATTGTCTCGCCCATCTTGCCCACAGAGTTATAGACTAGAGCAGTGGTTCCCCAACTTTTTCTGGTCGTTACCCACTTTTTATACATAACCCTTGTCCATGCCCCCCCGCAACCATAACCCGTGACTACAATGACATTCCTACACTCATTAGGTCCATATAAAAAAAAAAAAACACTCTTGCATTTCCTGTAAATAAGCAGAGCTTACTTACCATTAAAGGGGTGATGATGATAACACCGAAGTATTCACAAGTGGGGTCAAACTGATTATATGGGGAGGCACACACGGTGATCAATGTTGCAACTGTGAATGTGTGGATAACTCTGAATAATTTGAACATCTTTGCTATACTCAAGAATCAAGACCCGGTTATCATACAGAATCCATAGCTTAGGAAGCCTTAAAACTATGTTTAGTTAAAATTATCTACTACCCTGAAACATCTCCATGTCTTGTTTTATGTCAAGAACACAGAATCAGATAAAATAAAATAAATACACAGACAAAAAAAAAGGGACGCATTACTCCCGTGCCTGGCAGCAAGACATTGCACAAACCTGAGCTGAACCTGTAAGTTCCCTCCAGTAGCTGCCTACCCGCTAAACTCCTTTGGTTTTATCTGTACATAGCCTCAGAATATGGCCCCCTGCATTCTGTTATATGGCCCCCAGTTTGGGAACCGCTGGACTAAAGGGTACAGCTGAAAAGGGAAGATGAATAGCTCGGGACTTAAATGAAGATATGGACACCTCACTCATCTACCCAAATTGATAACTAGGGCTGCTCTGAAAGTGCTTGATAATTTGAAGGGTCAGTGTGACTTGACAATCATGACAGCCACTTACTGCACGTCAAAGTCAGATAAAGAGTTTATAAAAGTCTTCTACAGGCAATAATAAGATAAATACATATCAGCAAAGATCCTAAAAAATTGAGAACAGAGAGATATCCTGAAGATCCACTTGAAGATATCTATATAGGCTACGTATCCATGCTATATAGTAATGTGAGTTAAAAGAGAAAAAAGAAGAAGGAATAATTCAAAAGAAGGTGAAGAAGGAGAAGAAGAATTAAGGAATAAGTAAAAAAAGAAGATAAAGAAGCATACCCTAACCTAACTTGACCTAACCTTCTGTCAATTAACATGTTAGCATCACACAATTAAGGCAAGAACTCGCACTTTGATGAGAATAACTTACTGAAAAAAAGTTAAAAAAAAAAAAAAAAATTGACACTGAAAAATTTAAATAAGCTAAATCTCTCTTTTGGCTACTCTTTACTTTTTACTTTTGTGGGAGCGGCGAGTAGCTGGCTTTTTCTTTTTTGTACTCTTTGCTGCCCTTGAGCCGCATCCTTTGATGTAAAAAAAAAAAAAAAACTATAGACCTTTGCCCCCATTCATAAGGACTTTTTTTTTACAGCAGAGGAGTCAGTTCAAGGGCATAAAAAAAAGATTATTTGTTTTTAGATGATGTCTGTGTGTGTGTTATCTTGCTTAAGTTTTTATCTTCGTTATGTACAAGAGGAAGATGTGAAATAATCTTAAAATGAGAGAAAAAAAGAAAAGAAAAAAAGCAAAGTGTCAGCCACACACCGTCATATATTATCAGCCTAAAGCAACATTTCTAAACTTTCAATACAAATATTTTACAAACTTGAAAGTTCTTCTTTATCTTCTTTTTTATTACTTGTTCTTTTTTCTTCTTCGTGCCTCCTTTTGACTTTTTAATTCTCCTTCTTCTTCTTCTTTTGACTTGTTCCCTCTTCTTCTTTATCTTCTTTTTTATTACTTGTTCTTCCTTCTTCTTCGTGCCTTCTTTTGACTTTTCTTCTTCTTCTTCTTTTGATTTGTTCCCTCTTCTTCATTTTTGACTTGTTCTTCTTTTTTTACTTTTGATTTCTTCCTTCTTCTTCCTTTGACTTGTTCCTTCCTCACGAGGTGACTCATGACTCATGAGTCATGAGAATGACTTGTGACTCATGAGAACAAACTTTTTTTTTTTTACAACAAAGGAGGCAGCTCAAGGGCACAAAAAAAGGAAACAATAATAAAAAAAAAGCCCGCTACTCGCTGCTCCTAAAAAAGAATCAGAAGAGGTGGCCGAAAGAGAGGTCAATTTCGGGAGGAGAGGTGTCCTGATACCCATCTCTTGAAAGAGTTCAAGTCGTAGGCAGGAGGAAATACAGATAAAGGAAGATTGTTCCAGAGTTTACCAGCGTGAGGGATGAAAGAGTGAAGATGCTGGTTAACTCTTGCATAAGGGGTTTGGACAGTTTAGGGATGAGCATGAGTAGAAAGTCGTGTGCAGCGGGGCCGCGGGAGTGGGGGAGGCATGCAGTTAGCAAGTTCAGAAGAGCAGTCAGCGTGGAAATATCGAAAGAAGATAGAAAGAGAGGCAACATCGCGACGGAATTTAAGAGGTAGGAGACTATCAGTATAGAGGAGGAGAGCTGATGAGACGAAGAGCCTTAGACTCCACTCTGTCCAGAAGAGCTGTGTGAGTGAAGCCCCCCCATACGTGAGATGCATACTCCATACGAGGGCGAACAAGGCCCCTGTATATGGATAGCAACTGCGCGGGGGAGAAGAACTGGCGGAGACGATACAGAACGCCCAACCTCGAGGAAGCTAATTTAGCGAGAGATGTGAAGTTTCCAGTTGAGATTTTGAGTAAAGGATAGACCGAGGATGTTTAGTGTTGAAGATGGTGATAGCTGAGTGTTATCAAAGAATAGGGGATAGGTGTTTGGAAGATTGTGTCGAGTTGATAGGTGGAGAAATTGAGTTTTTGAGGCATTAAAGGACACAAGGTTCCTTCTGCCCCAATCGGAAATGATAGCAAGGTCTGAGGTTAAGCGTTCTGCAGCCTCCAGTCTGGAGTCGTGTACTTCCTGTTGAGAGGGTCTTCTATTGAAAGAAGTTGAATAATGCAGGGTGGAGTCCTCGGAGTATGAGTGGACAGGACAGTTTGTTATGGAAAGAAGATCATTGATGAATAACAGGAAGAGAGTGGGTGATAGGACAGAGCCCTGTGGAACACCACTGTTGATAGGTTTAGGGGAAGAACAGTGACCGTCTACCACCGCAGAGATAGAACGGCCGGAAAGGAAACTGGAGATAAAGGAACAAAGAGAGATAGAATCCGAAAGAGGGCAGTTTAGAAAGCAAAGACTTGTGCCAGACTCTATCGAAGGCTTTCGATATGTCTAGCGCAACAGAGAAAGTTTCACCGAAACGGCTAAGAGAGGATGACCAAGAGTCAGTTAAGAGAGCAAGAAGATCGCCAGTAGAACGCTCCTTGCGGAACCCATACTGGCGATCAGATAGAAGGTTAGGAGTGGAAAGGTGCTTTTGAATCGTCCGGTTAAGGATTGATTCAAAAGCTTTAGATAGACAGGAAAGTAAAGCCATAGGGCGGTAGTTTGAGGGATTGGAACGGTCACCCTTCTTAGGCACAGGCTGTGTGAAGGCATACTTCCAGCAGGAAGGAAAGGTAGATGTTGGTAGGTAGAGACGAAAGAGTTTGACCAGGCAGGGTGTCAGCACGGAAGCACAGTTTTTAAGGACAATAGGAGGCACTCCATCAGGACCACAAGCCTTCTGAGAGTTGAGGCCAGAGAGGGCATAGAAAACATCATTTGGAAGAATCTTAATAACAGGCATAAAGGAGTCAGAGGGGAAAAGTAGGAGGAATATGCCCAGAATCGTCCAAGGTGGAGTTCTTACAGAATGTTTGAGCGAAGAGTTCAGCCTTAGAGACAGATGAGAAGGCAGTGCTGCCGTCAGGGTTAAGGAGAGGAGGGAAAGAGGAAGAAGTGAAATTGGAGGAGATATTTTTGGCTAGATGCCAGAAGTCACGGGAAGAATTAGAAGAAGCAAGGTGTTGACATTTTCTACTGATAAAAGAAGTTTTGGTAAGTCGGAGAATAGATTTAGCACGATTCCGGGCAGAAATGTAAAGGTCATAGTTAGCGGGAGTTCGAAGGCTCTGGAACCTTTTGTGAGCTGCCTCTCTATCTTTAATAGCACGAGAACAAGCATGATTAAAGCAAGGCTTTTTAGCATGAGGAGTAGAGAAAGAACGTGAAATGTATGCCTCCATTCCTGAGACAATCACCTCTGAGATGCGCTGGGCACACACAGAGGGGTCTCTCTCCTGGAAGCAGTAATCATTCCACGGGAAATCGGAAAAGTACATCCTCAGTTCGTCCCACCGAGCTGAAGCAAAATGCCAGAAGCATCGCCTCTTCGGTGGGTCCAGAGGATGTACAGGAGCGATAGGACAGGGAACAGAAATAAGGTTATGATCGGAGGAGCCCAACGGAGAGAACAGTTTGACAGAGTAAGCAGAAGGATTAGAGGTAAGGAAGAGGTCTAGAATGTTGGGCCTGTCTCCAAGAAGGTCGGGAATACGTGTAGGGTGCTGGACCAACTGCTCTAGGTCGTTGAGGAGAGCAAAGTTGTAGGCTTGTTCACCAGGCTGGTCAGTGAAAGAGGATGAAAGCCAAAGCTGGTGGTGAGCATTATAACAACAAACATTATGATTGGCGAGGCAGGATGAGACAGCCGTGGAAACGTGCCCCCCCCCCCCACCCCCCACCCCACGTGAGGCGGTGCACGAGTCGCCTCATGACTTCCACGGCTCTCATCCTGCCTCGCCAGTCATAATGTTTGTTGTTATAATGTTTGTTCTTCACCTGCCAGATGCAGGGGTGCTGCTTCAGAAAATCAATAAGTAAAAGAGTGTTGCTCCGTGTCCACTCCAAGTTGTCATCAACGTTTTCAGCCATGGTATACTGAGCAGCGCGCAGCCGATGTTGCCCTGTTCACGTTAGCCTACTTTGGTCTTTTCCATTTCCCTTTTCTGTCCTTTAATTTGTTCGTTTTCTATTGTTACACCGGCCAGTCTTCTCTTGGTTGTTTTCATGCTGTGCTACTTCAACAGGAATATAAAACAGACTATTGAGTGGACTAAAAAAAATGGATGAAAAAATACTACATGAGAAACACTTTTTTTATTCCTGTATCTACTGCAGAGAGAGAGAGAGAGAGAGAGAGAATGTATAATGATTTAGAACACTTACTGTATACCAGTTGTTAATAAAACTGGAGAGTGCCATCCGTCAATTTAGCATCTAAGAGTACATGTTTGCATAAGAAATAACAACTTTGGTATTATTTACTTTTAATGTCTATACATACGAAAACACTGTGCAGTACAAAATGTAATATTTAATCCCATACTACAAGCATTACATGCACTGAACTGCTTAAAAATATGCTTTGTAACTATAGACATGATAGGTTGTTTGATAGTTATGTTTCTAAAGCTATGCAAATGTTGCCCTAAACAGAGATTTTCTAATATATATTTATATTGTCAGGAAGCATATTGGAACTGTTCCACTACATTTCTCTCTTTTTCATAGAAACTATATATGAATTTTCTACTGTGACTTAACAACATACATTCCTGCTAAGTCTATTATGACATGCACATGCCAACCCTTTACACCATGGCAACAACAGAGAGAAAAAAAAGAGTCAGATTTAGGGAAACACAACAGACCTTAATTCTAGAGATTAGTCTTCATGAGGGGGCGCAGGTACTGGTAGTAAGCCTTGGGTACATCAGTCTTGTTGAGGGGACTTTTGAGAGCCTCATCATACAGCCTTAAGGGAATAAAAGAATGAATATATCTCAACAAAAAAACATAAATAACCACTCATCTAATTTACGTTTCTCAATGCAAGTCAAAACAAACAGCTATTTGCAAATGTAAAGGGACACAGAGTCTCACTCACCTCTGGTACACTCGCCCATCCCAGGCACCCAGTGTGGAGCCCAACAGTTCATCACGGATGTCAAAGGAATCTACCAAAGGAACTGCTTGCTTTCGGAGTTCAGCCAGCAACTCACACAGTTCTTCCTCCAGCAGCGAAAGATGTGCTGCACTCAATGTCCCACTCTGTCAGAGGGGAAAAGTTCCACAGACTGCAGAAATTTGGAAATGAAACAGCGCAGTGCTTGCTCCTGCTATGCAACTTTGCTTGGAGATGTGCCACAGGACTGAGGGTATGATCATTTCACAGTACAATAGAAAATAGATTAAAGATCAGTCCAGTGACATTATCAGGGTAAAAGTTGAACCATGTAAAATACACAAAATGGTTTTGACAGAATGACCGGCTGTGGTGCTTGGGGGAATGATTAGTAAGGTAGAAGGCTAGGTTACAAAAGGAGCAAGTTGGCTAGATCTGAATTTTGCCATCAGACACAAAAGCAGATTACAGAGACATTATAATCTGCCTATTCTCATACACCTTCTCCCCTCTAAAAGAAATACCCACTTAAAATAAAAGAGCTCACCCTTAGGAAGTGTCCTTGGTTTAGGATCACATTATGGATCAGGTAGAGGCGACACAGACCCAGCAGAACATTCTTCACCCCTTCACTCACAGCAACACTCTCTACTGTCCTCAGGAACTGCTCGCATACATAATACCTGATGTGAAACTGCAGGGTGGAAATAGGAGTAAACTCTCAACTCACAAAGCTAAATTATCAATTCATGTTTTTAAGAATTATCCTCAAAATATTGCCCATGTTCACTAAGATGAAGACTTCACATTAGAGTGCATGCCCACCTCAGCACAATGAACTAGTGACACCGAGCAAGTGTTCCAGGCATGGGGAAAATCTTGGCCCATGTCACACAGCTTCTGAAGGCGGGCCTCAACCTCCTTCACCAGAGAAACTGAGGATGTCCTGAAGGCTTCTTTCAAATCTTTAATAAAACAAAAATTTTGTTATGGTGAGTTGTCTTGCAAACCAGGTGGTACTCAAAGTATATTTAAATACTGCTCTCATCATATTGATAGTAGCTCTTGATACTGAGAATTACTAGGCATGAAAATATGAGTAGTTTCAGATGGAATATAAATCCCTAGCTTAGGTAGAAAGTTGTATCTTTGAGCACCTTTGTTGGAAAGTGAGTTTGTCCGCTGAATGGCTGCAGGTGTGCTGAGGTACGAGACCGATGGCAATACTGGCTTACCCTTCATGGCTGCTTGGTATGATTTGATGAGGTACCTGTCATTAGATAAATTATGATTCAAATTATGTGAAATCTTGGGCACTGTGTGTGTGTGCGTGTGTGTGAGTGTGTGTAATTCACCACAGCCTGATCACGAGCGGGACTTGCTTTCGCCAGCAGGTACCCTCACGACGTGAGCAAGTGCTCATTATTGTCGATCTCTGGGTACTGCCAGGACCTCACACACCACACACCCCATCCCCCTTGCTCAAGGGGGGACAGTAAGTCAACGGAAAGAATCCGGCCTGAGCGGGGCTCGAACGGCTTGTTTGGCCGTGAAGCCTTGCAGCGCGGCGCTCTAACCGATTGAGCTACCGGAGAGTGTATTGAGCTACCAGAGAGTGTGTTTGTGTGTGTGTGTGTGTGTGTGTACCTATATTTGTAGTGAGGGACAGTAACCACTCCTAGTCAACGGAAATAATCCGGTCTGAGCGGGCTCGAACATGGCTCGAAATGCCGTCCTGTCAGGCCGTGAAGCCTGGCAGCGCAGCGCTCTAACCAGTTGCCCCACGGAGAGAGAGAGAGAGAGAGAGAGAGAGAGAGAGAGAGAGAGAGAGAGAGAGAGAGAGAGTGTGTGTGTGTGTATGTGTGTGTATTCAAATGATGAAAACGCAAGTATGTTGTTAAACTTCTTGAGAAGCAAATATTATCAGAAATAGTAATCAAAGATCATAACATTAGAAGTAAACTATATGTATTGTTAAAACTTTCTATGGTTTCTGATGCCAAGGAAACATTGTATAAATATAAATGATAGAACATCTCTTCCTCACCTGGCCACCTGCAAATACAAAACAGTATTCTCGCCCTCAATGGTGATGACCACGTTTGTACCTGTGTACAAATGAGGCAGCCTTGATGATGCAATGTATCCATGCCCCCCACAGGCCAGGCGACAAGTCTCTATACCCAAAGAGCAATCTTGAGAACTGACAGCTTTCAACCCACTAGACAGTGAGTGAAGCTGAAAAGAGGCAACATAAGGTGGTGTGTTTGCATACCTCCTGGTAATTATTATTGCCCACAAAGTATTGCTTAAAAAGTATATTTGAGATTACTGTAAAATATTATAATTATACCTCAGACAGATAATTCACATTTCCCTTTCCAATATCTGCTGTTACTTTGTCATACACTTTCATCAGACTCCCGATTGAAAAAGAAAGAGCAAACACTGAGGCGATGTGGGGCAGTAACTTGTACTGTTGAGTCTGGTACTCGAGGATTTGCGGCTCTGGCTCCCTAGAACACAGTGCAAGAATAGCTGGATTAGAACACCAAATCCTCATTCATAACATTTGAATCACTTTTATGTAGTACATTATTGTGTATGAGATGGGTGTGTGTGTGTGGACTGCAGAAATGTCATATGTCCCAGATTTCATCCTACATATGTGTGTGTGAGCGTGTGTCTGCAGATCATACTAGGTATTTTTTATTGACTCCCTTGATTCTCTTGAATCTTCAGTTTGTGACTCCCCAAACCCTACTTGATCCAGGATATCAGGTGGTTTGAAAAAAAAAAAGTATGTTGATTATTAGACTTGTTGATATACAGCAATTGTTGATATACTGATGCAGTACTGTGATTCATTTTAAATATGAATGGACAAAACACAACTGAATTACAGAAATTATTCACTCCAACAAATTCTTAGTTCAAAACCTACCCTGGAACAAGCTCTGACTGGTGGCGCACTGCAGAGTATCGGGTGGCTATGGTGACAGCACAGGCTAGTTTTCCGGCACACAACAAGGCAAGTTTCACCCGTGTCTGCACCATTGCCCCATACGAAAGTTTTTGGTGGATTGGCTTGATGTATGTACCATCCTGGGAGGAAGCATAGTTAGGTGGCTCGGAGGCTGGGTTGGGCTGAGATACTAGTTATAGCTTCAAAGTATTTTCTCATCCTGCTTTAGTTAACAGAGACACAAATATGAGTGAAAGAAGAATTCCCCAAAACTCCAGTATAGATATGAAAATGGAATACAAAAAATTATCAATAGAACTGGTGAACAGTGTTTCACTTCTAAACAACAGACGTTGAAACCAATGAATATTAATCTAGACTGCAGAAAACTTTCTCTTATCAAGAATTGCTGGTGGCTTAATTACCATCAACAATTTTTAGCGAGGAGTCGACCAATAGTAGTGACAGAGTTAGCCATAATTATTATAGTCTGGATCCTTACCTCAGTGACCTGGGAATGCTTCATGAGCATGTTTGTGCGAGGGATGCGGAAGTGGTGAAACCTAAGGAAGCCGTTGTCCTGGCTGTTAATGCCGAGTCGGGGCCCGACTTCCCCGACGGTGACTCCTGAAAGTTGTGCGTCCATGTGGTCAGCACCATCACCACCATCCTCAGCAAAGGAAAATTGTGAATGTGTCCAGAATCCAAATATCCGCGACTCCTCGTAAATATAATATCTACACTGATAGAAATATAGAAGAATAAATAAACTTTCAAATGATATGTAATACAATAATCATGAATGTTGCTTTGTTTTAAATACTGAAGTTTTTGGGGGGGCTCCGGTAAGGTGCTGGAGCGTATAGGTTCGAGACCTGCCCGGTGCCATGGGAATGGAAAGGTGGGCTCTTTCCGACACCCTCAGCCCCGTTGTTGAGCCTCCTCCTTGAAAGAATTGGACATCTCTCTACCAGCTGTCTGGGTGGTTGAGCGGCATGCACCACCGCTATTACTTCCTCCCTTGGGGTATATCCCCAACGAAATACCAAAAAAAAAAAAAATATTGAAGTTTTATTAGCTTCAACATATGAATTTCCGCTCGCTCCCCGCGCGCGGGGACCCGTATAATTTATCGTACTGCGCCTATGAGACTCCGTACTGAAAAGGTTAAACACTCACCAGACACTGGCCTTGTGTGCTCTCTCTCTCTCTCTCTCTCTCTCTCTCTCTCTCTCTCTCTCTTTCTCTCTCCTCTCTCTCCTCTCTCTCTCTCTCTCTCTGTCTCTCTCTCTCTCTCTCTCTCTCTCTCTCTCTCTCTCTCTCTCTCTCTCTCTCTCTCTCTCTCTCTCTCTCTCTCTCTCTCTCTCTCTCTCTCTCTCTCTCTCTCTGAGCCTCTCTCTCTCTCTCTCTCTCTCTCTCTCTCTCTCTCTCTCTCTCTCTCTCTCTCTCTCTCTCTCTCTCTCTCTCTCTCTCTCTCTCTCTCTCTCTCTCTCTCTCTCTCTCTCTCTCTCTCTCTCTCTCTCTCTCTCTCTCTCTCTCTCTCTCTCTCTCTCTCTCTCTCTCTCTCTCTCTCTCTCTTTTGGAGGAGAAGGAGGAGGAAGAGGAAGATCTAGGTAAAGAAGGAAACATGGAAACATGGAAACATGGAAATGCAGGCAACAGAAAGCCTATTGGCTCATTACGAGGTCGCCCGCTTGGGTGATTTAATCTGCTCGACCGCCACTTGGGGCTTGGTGAGCAGATGAAAGCACCTCGATATTGAGGAGCAGATGGAAGCCCCTCGTTATTCAGTTTACTCCCGACGCAGCGAAATGACGGTCGATTCTATATTTGAAGGAGTTGATGGTATTCGCATTTACTACTTCTGAGGGAAGAATGTTCCAGTGGCGGATGACTCGGTGGAGGAGAGGACGAAAGAAAAGTGCTAAAACTTCTAAATATATAAATATACAAGTGATTAATTACTGATTATAATACGAAATGAAATTACAGCCAAACTTAAAAGTATTACTTGTATCAGGATACATACATCCTAGTACAAATGTTTTATGCATATAACATTCACACATTATGCAGTTATCTATTCTAGTGCCTCACATCCTCCAGGCCACCACTTTGTTGAGGTAATGGTGGGCGAGTGGAGCACAAACTCCTGGGTCTTTGAATCATAGGCTGCCGTTGTTTCCAGCCCTCTTAGGAAAGTACCATGACCCATCTCAGTCTGAAAACACAGCCTTTACATTACACTTCTCTCAAAATTAATTTTCAATATATTATTTATCTATATTTCAACATATTCATTTTTGGCAAGGGTGTGGTGTCATCTGAAATCCACGTATCCTAAGACATCCCATCCGAGCTGCGCATGCGCGGGCTTTGATGGATGAATTTCGACACAGTACCGTGTCTTTTATCGACTGCCTATTGTGATACGTCCCATCTAAGTTTACTTTTTATCTTTTTAAAAGTATATGATGACGTATGTTTTGAATTTGACAATTGTTTGACATATGAAAGTTTCATCTTGCACCCCTTGTATGTCAATAAATGTGATGACTGATGAATGAGGTAACCTATACCAGGGATTATATACTATAAGGATAGCTCACTAAGCGTTTGTTTTAACCACAATGCACCGCAGATGACGTCACACATGTACACAAATGGTGCCGGGCGGGAAACTGGCTCACTTCACTGTGTTCTCACCGCAGCGTGCTCAGTGAAAATGGTGATTTGTGCTGTATATGGGTGTTACAGTGGCTCAACCTATATAATAAGGATAGCTTACTAAGCATTTGTTTTACCCACAATGCACCGCGTATACAATCTGATTCACTCTCTCTATATAAAATGTATTAGAAAACCATGAGTGCGGCGCTGCCAGTTCGACCGCCAATTATCAGATTAACGCCTCCCTACCTACCTATCCATAACTCACACTCTCTCTCTCTCTCTCTCTCTCTCTCTCTCTCTCTCTCTCTCTCTCTCTCTCTCTCTCTCTCTCTCTCTCTCTCTCTCTCTCTCTCTCTCTCTCTCTCTCTCTCTCTCTCTCTCTCTCTAAGATGTAATACTTCCGCTCTACAATAGTTTAGTCAGACCCCACTTGGAATACGCGGTACAGTTTTGGTCTCCCAACCATGCAAAGGACATTGCTAAATTAAAAGGTGTTCAGCGTCGGGCAACAAAAATGATCCCTTCCTTGCGCAACAAATCCTACGAAGAAAGGCTTTCCACCCTTAACATGTTCTCTCTTGAGAAACGTCGCCTCCGAGGAAAACTGATTGAATGTTTTAAAATGCTTAATGGTTTCAAGAATGTAGACAGATCAAAATTGTTTATGATCGATGACACTTTGCGAACGAAGAACAATGGCAAAAAACTCAAATGTAGACAAGTAAATTCAGGCTGCACCAAATTTTTCTTCACCAACGTTGTAGTGCGAGAATGGAATAAGCTCCCACCTTCAGTGATCCAGTGTAACACGATTGACTTCTTTAAAAACAAGCTCGACCGTCACTTCCTTGAAGTTAATATTAACTAGAGTTGAAATGCAACGTTTTGGAGCCATCTGATTAATGTAGAATCACTTAGATTTAAAGACAGACCACCTATATAGTCTGGACTATGGGGTCTGTGTGGTCTGATTTCCTATGTAAATCGATAAATCTCTCTGTTTTTCTCTCTTTATCTACCTATTCATTTATCTATATTATAATCTCTCTCTCTCTCTCTCTCTCTCTCTCTCTCTCTCTCTCTCTCTCTCTCTCTCTCTCTCTCTCTCTCTCTCTCTCTCTCTCTCTCTCTCTCTCTCTCTCTCTCTCTCTCTCCGGCCACCACCACCACCACCACGTGGCAACATGGGAAAAAATCCCTGCCACATGGTCATAGAATTTATACAAATCGTTGTTATAATCCTAAACATCGACTCTCATTGTACAATGTAGCTTCCTTTACTATATACAGAATATATCCAATGCAAGATGGCGCCACTATAAACACTCGCCTGCGCCAGAACGGGCTGGGCCGACCATTATGCCCCACCTGGAAGAAGCCTTGGGCCGACCATCAGGCCCCAACAGGAAGATGCCTACCGGCGCAATAGGCAGCAACGTAAAAATATATATATATATATATATATATATATATATATATATATATATATATATATATATATATATATATATATATATATATATATAAAATATCACGTTCAAATAGCACATGGATGGGAAATAAGAGAGAGACGCATGTACGAAGGTCGATTTGGCAGAATGGCAAGAGGTACACCACCATCCCAGCCCCACCCTGAACGGATTTCGTGCTCTCATGGGCATGGACACAGAGCCGATAAGATGAATCCCCTGATCATCCAAGTCACGATGCAACTCACCTGTGCATATGTTCCAAATATCTTGTTCTTGTCAAACATAGTGAGCCACTTCTGCTGCTGCTCAGGGGATGCCAGCCACTGCAGTGCATTGGAGAACATGAACATGTGGATGCCAAGAGGGTTGCCATCTCTCAGAAGTTCAAGGGCCATAGTTGAGCTCAGTTCTCTGCATTAAATTATTTCCACAATTAGAAAAATGTTAATATTGATAATCAAGCTTGTTGTCATTCAGGTTTCATAAGCCTAAAGACATATCATTCTTTAGATACTTTTTAATGAAAGAATGGTTTAAGGATTTAACTGTTTAAACTTTCTAAATTTTGCAAATACTTATTTAGTTGATGTATCATTGATCACTGGTGTGAAAGAAGTTAAAGCTCTCCTGCTACAATACTACAAACAGGTCTGTATTTGACGACAAAAATGATTACATATTTTGGTTGATATGCTTAAAAATGTGGTTTAAGAACACGGAGCTTTCACAATGAAAGGCTCTTACATACAAAGGACAACCAGTTTTCCAGCATGAAACTTTGAGATGGCTGGTGAGCCTATCAAAGAGAGATAAAAGGATTAAGCCAGGTAGAGAAGGTTTAGCTGATAAGTAACTTTGGCATGACGTTAAATGGTCAATTATTCAGCTCATACACCACAGCCCCAGCCAACCCACCTTTGGGAAATGTTTAGGTCTGTCAGCTTCCTGAGCAGGTGTGTAACCTTGCGTAAGTCGTTAGCGTAGAGTTCTTCGTGGCTCAGGTACTCGGTAGGAATCTCATCCTCAAAAACTGAGTCACTGCACATCAGCTGCTCTGAAAGGAGTGTTTAACAGGTTGATTATCTTTATGTAATTACTTGTATTTAAATAAACCCAATTACCAGATTATGGGAGTTAACATACAGCCCCAACTGAAGTATTTTTTTTCTTACGTTTCGTCTATGACGCCGATAGGTTTTCTTAGTGGGACCCCAGCCTGTTATGGCGCAGGGAGCTGTTTATAGTAGCGCAATCTCGCTCACTTCATCTCACCTGCCCCCCCTTCCCTTCCCCGAGCTCGTCTTTGATCCTCTTTTTAGAGAATCTAGCCTGGGTTGATAGATGGTCATCGGGACAGCATGTGGGTATAGAAGACTCGGTGATGAGTGAAAAGTTGCCACTTTGTAACGGCGGGCGTGTGTAGCAAGCCACCGCTCAAATGGTCGCATACTCTCCTCCGATGAGACAGAAAATGTGGCGCTGCAAGCACAGACTTAATAAGTGTTTTCGTGTGAAATGTTTTCGTTTTCCCTTGTCCTTGTCTCCTGTGCCATCCAATTGTTCGTGTTTCTCGTCGCGTTCTCTGTTGTCCGCGTCTTGTGCAGGTTCATTGTTAACTCTTCTTGTTACTCGTTTATCTCTGACTGTCCGTCCATGTCCTCCTGTTGTCCACTTCTACACATTGTTCCACATATACACCAACACTTAAATGTTAACCTACACAGTACAACATTCACACACACGCATACACACACAAACACCTATTCTATGTGCTGTGCTTGTCCTAATGACCTTTGTATGTTTGTCCAAATAAAGTCAGAGACACGCCAGTCCTCGTCGACAGACCGACTTGGTCGGCTAGATTTCGATCGCCGATAGAGTCGGTCTGTCGGCTCCCTGCTACGGGCCGCCTTAGGCAAAGGCCCGTGCTCCCTCGTGCACGAGGGAGCAATCTTTACCCCCCCCCCTCTCCAAATAAAGTAACCCTGGCGGATATGAGTTTCTCTATCCGTGAACCAATTAGCACTTAGAACACTCGCTACCACCTACACGTGGACGCGAACTTGCCATCCAGTCCTCCCGCGCCGCGCCAGTACGCTGGCGACTCAGCCACCGCCTCACATCATTGGTGCTCAGCCTACTAGACCTTCACAAAATGCTTAGCCTTAATGATTTTTTGTTCTAAAACAAATTGTCCTATCCACTCCTACGCTTATGACTAATTCTACGTTACTCAATATCTTTTAACAGAATACCCACCCTACAGGAATGATTCAAGGCTGGACGCTGCAAATCGCTTAATCTCTGATCTTGTTATATCATATCCGAATGGGGCAAGAGGTACATGGTGTCATTCAATGCCTCAAAAACTCAATTTCTCCAACTGTCAACTCGACACAACCTTCTTACTCAGGATATCTTCTTCAACCTTCTACAATAAGCTTATCGGTCTATCTTAAACTCAACATCTTAACTGAAAACCTCATATCTCCTCTCTCGCTAAATCTCCTTCCTCGAGGTTAGGCGTTCTGTATCGTCTCCGCCAGTTCTTTTCCCCTTCTCAAATGGTATCCATATACAGGGCCTTGTCCGCCCTCGTATGGAGTATGCATTTCATGTATCGGGGGGCTCCACACAATCAGCTCTCTGGACAGAGTTAAGTCAAAAGCCCTTCGTCTCATCAACTTCCCTTTTCTTACTAGCAGTCTACTTCTACCTCTTGAATTCCGCAGCAGTGTTGCATCTCTTTCTATATTCTACCGATATATGCACGCTGACTACTCTTCTGAACTTGCGAACTGCATGCCTCCCCTTCTACCGCGGCCCCGCTGCACACGACACTTTTGCTCATCCCTATTCTGTCCAAATCAATTATACAAGAGTCAGTCAACATCTCCATTATTTTATCCCTTCCGCTGGTAAACTCTGGAACAGTCTTCCTTTGTCTATTTACACCTGCTTACGACTTGAACTCATTATTCAAGAGGAGAGTATTACGACAACTCTCTACCCGGAATTGACCTCTCTTTTGGCCCCTCGTTCCGTTTTCTTTTGTTTGAGCAGCTAGCGGACCTTTTTGTTCCTGTTTATGTTTTTTTTTATCCCTGGGCTGCTTCCTTTGCTATAACGCAAAAAAAAAAAATAATAATAACTCTTGCCTCGTCTACTAACCAATTTCTCTGCGTCGAAATGTCCACTGCTTCCCTCCATCCAAGAGATTTGTTAACTCCTCCATGTTGAAGGAGCATCGGGCCCTCTCCCGCCTCAGCTCCTCAACACAGTCTTGGGAAGGTCTCGTCGCGCCCAACATGCCCACAGGTGTACGAGCCGGGGCAATGGCCGCGGGGGTTGCAGCCGTCCTAGGTTTGGGCAGGCAAGGATACTTTGTCGGGCGCAGTAGCCGTCGTAGCATGTCTTTGAGGAAAAAGGGACGTGATAAGTATCTAGTAGCCACAATTTACCTTCACCCAATTATCTCTGGAATGGACCTGAGGTGCGGCGCTTTTGAGCTATCAGTGTCAGTCAAGAGCAACTTCTGACGTCAAGGTCGGATGAACAGTTTCCAAAAGCTGCCTGCTAGCAATAGGAAGGCGAGAGACCAGCAGAGATAAATTATATCCTGCTGGAGACCTATCTAAAATACATTTTCCTTCCGTGGATTAACTCAGCATCAAACAAGGCAAGAACTCACATCGTGACGGAAAAAAAAAACTAACTAAACAAATGAATCAGGTAGAGAACAAAACAAAAACATAGGAACTAGCACCTTTTAAAAATTATGCGTTTCAGGGGCCGGGTAACACGGTTTTTCAAAAGTATCTTCTAAACAAACTGTTGGATTAGTATGGCATTTTGGCACAGTTTGTTTCACACCCCGACCTAATTTCCGACAACATAGGGCATCGGTAGATGTAGTAAATCTAGGCGTTTATTCTTGATAATAAAGGCGAAGTCTGGCAGAGGCGACTGTACATCGGGACGAGGGAAGCAATGACGTAGCTGTGACGTCTACCCCACCCACCACCTCCACTACTGTCTTCCCCTTCCTCTCTCACTCTCACTGTAACATGTTGTCTTAACAGCCATGAGGCACATTATCTGTGATGTTATCGTAGCAGTGAATAATATAGTATAGCGGAGAGTAAAAAGCCGCCAGTTTGATAAGGTTGTCTGAATATGTATTGTCAAGAAAAATCGATAATGGAGTATTTACATCACCGTGTAGTGGTTCATGATCATTATCCTTTGTTATTATAAAGAATAGGCATTACTATCCACTTACCTATTCAAATTGACAAACAGCCGACCGCGGGTCTTCTCCCTCGTATAGGAAAGTTTGACAAGCCTCAGTAGAAAAGCGGTCCTGCAACCATTTCGACAAGAATGCATGCTCGCCATTCCTCTCGCCGCTGAAGTCTCGGCGACGTATTAACAGTGCACATGTCAGTGTTTACGTCGTCAACTCCCAAGGAGCTGCGGTTTGTTTTCTGGTCGAGTCAATGTGATTTATATGCTTTAACAGTCTCATGCATATATTTTCGCTTTTTCTGCCACTATAGATGGTAGCTGGGAGCCAGCAGGAAAAAGAGGAATACGAGACAGGGACGGCACGGGCAGAAAGCACGAAAGTCGTAAGTGTAGGCCGTCTTTCCTTCCTGCCTCTCATATTTAGTTGATTTAACCATTGTTGTGGCGTTCGCGGTTGCCACAGCCAGCCAGCGGTTTGTTATTGTTTACATGGGATCGTGACGTCACGTGCATACCATCTATGGAAAGGTATCATGTTCATGGCTTGATTTTACATGTTTACTACATGCAGAGAGAGAGAGAGAGAGAGAGAGAGAGAGAGAGAGAGAGCGGTGAAGAGGGAGGAAGGGGAAGACAGTAGTGGAGGTGGTGGGTGGGGTAGACGTCACAGCTACGCCATTGCTTCCCTCGTCCCGATGTACAGTCGCCTCTGCCAGACTTCGCCTTTATTATCAAGTATAAACGCCTAGATTTACTACATCTACCGATGCCCTATGTTGTCGGAAATTAGGTCAAGGTGTGAAACAAACTGTGCCAAAATGCCATACTAATCCAACAGTTTGTTTAGAAGATACTTGCGAAAAAACGTGTTACCCGGCCCCTGAAACGCATAGTAGATGTAAACATAAAATGGTTATCATAAAAAGTCTCTATCGGTGGGAGCAAGGGTTTTCCTCCAATTGTCACTGTTCGACCCACTTGAAGTAAAATTACGTAAGATGAATGGCACTTGGAGAAAGACCACATAGTTATATATGTATTGATTTGATTATTTATAACTGTGAGAAAGACCTTAATTTGTTCCCATCGACCTGTGTTATTAAGAAATTTATCGTCTATTTTAAGATATTCACCTTCTACAGTCACGTGCTCAAGTATTTTTTCTTCGTTATTTCAAAAGCAGAAATGGAATATACTCGTAAAATGAGAGAAAAAAAAGTGAGATAAAAAGAAACGAACTCCAGCAGGCGACCGTCAGGTTGGTACCTACCAGCAGAGCCCAATTACTTTATCTTCAAAACAAATAGTCAGCATAGATAAAAGCACTTGGAGGATTTAAATATGGGTTTATCTCAAGAGTTGTGTTTTCTTTATTAACTGGGGTCGAGACGACGAGCATGTTTCACCCACAAATTTCCTTGCAGCTGCATATATTGCGCTGAGTGATGTCCGCTGCCCGCCGCGGCGGCCGTGGGTGTGCCCAATAAAAAAAAAATAATTATGCATCCAAAACCGACGACTTCACACACCTCACTCCCACCCGGTTTCCTGACCCCACCATTCATTATCAAGAAAAACTGAGACCACCATCGTCTTTCTGAGAAAATTCTGCATCACACTAGCATGAATTTGTAACAGTAATGTATATATATATATATATATATATATATATATATATATATATATATATATATATATATATATATATATATATATATATATATATATATATATATATATATATATATATATATATATATATATATATATATATATATATATATATATATATATATATATATATATATATATATATATATATATATATATATATATATATATATATATATATATATATATATATATATATATATACAAGTGAGATAAAAAGAAACGAACTCCAGCAGGCGACCGCCAGGTTGGTACCTACCAGCAGAGCCCAATTACTTTATCTTCAAAACAAATAGTCAGCATAGATAAAAGCACTTGGAGGATTTAAATATGGGTTTATCTCAAGAGTTGTGTTTTCTTTATTAACTGGGGTCGAGACGACGAGCATGTTTCACCCACAAATTTCCTTGCAGCTGCATATATTGCGCTGAGTGATGTCCGCTGCCCGCCGCGGCGGCCGTGGGTGTGCCCAATAAAAAAAAAATAATTATGCATCCAAAACCGACGACGTCACACACCCCACTCCCACCCGGTTTCCTGACCCCACCATTCAATATTAAGAAAAACTGAGACCACCATCGTCTTCCTGAGAAACTTCTGCATCACACTAGCATAAATTTGTAACAATAATGTAAAAAAACAAATATATATATATATATATATATATATATATATATATATATATATATATATATATATATATATATATATATATATATATATATATATATATATATATATATATATATATATATATATATATATATATATATATATATATATATATATATATATATATATATATATATATATATATATATATATATATATATATATATATATATATATATATATATATATATATATATATATATATATATATATATATATATATATATACAAAAATCAGAGTTATATAAATGAAGTAGCGCATAAACATATTCTTGCACTTATTTCCCTTCAACTCTTTAGTCCTACTCGGTTATTTTTCTTCGCGTACAGGTCATTTCTGAAAAATGTGGCAGCGTTCAAAGAAATTGATGCACTTCCAGAGAAACTTAATCCTCTTTTAAAACTCTTAATCCTCTTCCATTTCCTCTTAATCCTCTTCTAAACTTCTTATGAGGAAATGGAAGAGGATTAAGAGGAATTTAGAGGAGGATTGAGAGGTTTAGAAGAGGATTAATCCTCTTCCATTTCCACTTGACCCTTTCCATACTGTGATGCTGACGTCTGCGTCACGGATGGAAAGGGTTAAATTTGATGATGGTGATGAAACAGCAGACAGCTTAGCTGATCATTATGCAACTTGGCATGGATCATGTCACCTGAAGTTTGATAACTCAAAGCTAGAAAGTGCACAAAAATCCGCCACAAAGAGAAATCAATGTGACCCCGATGAATCTCCTTATAAAAAGTCCAGAAACGCAGATCATTGGACCAGCAAATGTGTATATTCTGTGAAAAGGGAAAAGAAGAAGGATTTTTTGCAAATTTGATGCTGATGAGAATGTGCGCACCATTGCTACAGAATTAAAAGACACTAAGCTTCTTTCAACACTTGCTGGAGGGGACTTGATTGCAGGAGTAGGTAGGAAGACACCTACCGAACGGGCGTGAGCTACTCCCGGTGAGGATATATGGGAAGCGAGGAGGGTGCTGAAGCCCTTCAAAGACCCTTCCCATGTCCTCACTAACCGTTTCCCTTTTGTCTCATCAACACCAGAGAGCAGTTCATCATGCTCTCAAAAGACAGTTCCTCTCTCTTTCTACACCACACTACATTCACACAACACACACCTTTTCCCAAAATTCAAAATTCAAAATGGCTAACGAAAACACCGCCTCGGAGTCCCCGCCTGGGGGGGGACCATAAATTCCCCCAGGGAGGACTCCCCTTCTGGCTGCCGACTTGAGAGGTGTCCTGATAACTCCTCGAACCTCCTCCTTATCAATTTCTGCAACATTCGCGGTCTTCGTTCTAATTTTCATTCTGTGGAACACCATCTCTCCTCCTCTAAACCTCACCTTCTCTTCCTCACCGAAACACAGGTTTCTGAGGCTACTGACAGCAACCTCTACTCTGTTCCCTCCTACTATCTCTATCCTAAATTTCAATCTAAAGCTGGATGTTGCGCCTACGTGCGCAACGACATCACTTGCTCTCGTGCCCACGACCTTGACTCTTCTGAATTTTCCACCATCTGGCTAAGACTTCATTGTCATTCTATTACTAAATACATCTGTGCTGTTTATCTCTCGCCTAACTCTACTAACTATGTAAAATTCTTTGACTATTTGAACTCTAAAGTGGAGCACATCTTGACTCACTCTCCCTTTGCTGAAATCTCCATCTTGGGAGATTTCAATGTTCACCACCAGCTTTGCCTTTCATCCTCTTTCACTGACCAGCCTGGTGAACAAGCCTACAACTTTGCTCTCCTCAACGACCTAGAGCAGTTGGTTCAGCACCCTACTCGTATTCCCGACCGTCTTGGAGACAGGCCCAACATTCTAGACCTCTTCCTTACCTCTAATCCTTCTGCTTACTCTGTCAAACTGTTCTCTCCATTGGGCTCCTCCGATCATAACCTTATTTCTGTATCCTGTCCTATCGCTCCTGTAGTACATGTACTAATAGTTGTATAATCACACACTGTCATGCCTGGGGGTTGGGATGGCATGTTCCTCCCTTATCCCTTGTTGTTTACCTGCAACAATAAACTATCAATCAATCAAGTCATAGAAAGAGAGAGCGGATGGGGTCGAAAAAGTGTTGACTCCGCGGGGTGCGAGGGCGGATTCTGAAACGAAGTTACGGCGTCGTATCTGCTTAAGGCGCCGCAAGTCCGGCCGTAGCGCTTCCGCTGGTATACTCAAAACATCGGCGCGGCCATTTTGAGGAGAGTTACGGCGCCGCAGGTTAAGGCGGGTGTGGGCCGCCCTAAGTGAGTTACGGCCTCCTCTCCCTGCACGCCTTCGCTGCTACAAGTGGAACATACAGCCTTCATACAGGTATGAAGTGCATATAAACGATGTTTACGTAGTTATACTACTTATACAACTGTAAGAAGTGAGTGAACTACCAGTAAGATGTTTAGTAATACAGTAACTAGGTAGTTTGGTGAAAGCTTGTGAGAGGGCTTCCCACTGCCTCTTGCAATGATACATTTTTATTATGTGGAGTTGCAAAGAACTAGTAAGTAGATAGGTATGTTGCCATGTTCCTATGCACTCATACTTTATGGACAGCATCACAATTGAAGACGGGGTAAATATAATATGCATGCAGTATACGCGCACGACACCATTTTCCTCATATTTGCCTTCCTAAATCCTACAGACTTGGGGATGCACCCCCCATCCTTCGCAACGTAGTATCTTGCACGCGTGGGTGAGCAGCAAAGAGACTGTATACATATATTCTATAGTCTCCTTGGTGAGCAGGGACATCACTGTGTTGTATATATACCATAGTGCTGATAAATGTTAAAGGTAACTTTTCACAAAAATAGAGTTAGCTTGCATATAGAATATAGCATAGTCTGAATGTCTGAGGTTATGAACAAAGGTAGGTTAGGTTTGTGTCAGTGCTATTAGCATTAGTAGTTCCTCTTCCGAAAAGTTCGGCCTCTTTTTCTTCGTAGGGGGCAAGGTAGGGGGTGAGGAGAGAGGCTCCATTGTCTTGAGAGGGTGGGCACCGCGGGAACGTTCGCACAACAGCTAATTTGTGTTTACATCCCGCGATTGGTCGACGCTTCCTATTTGCCTACTAGAACTTGCCCTTGATTGGCCACCGAGACGCGGCCGCCTTGCAGCGGCGCGCGCCCTAAGGTCCCCTTACGGCGGCCTTAAAAAGTTTTGAGTATGTGAAAGGAATGCAGAGATACGGCGCCGTAGCGCGGCCGTAGCCAACGGCGTCTTAAGGCGGTGTCACACTAGCACTTTTTCCGTCAACTTTTTCCGTCGTTTTTCTGAAAATCGTCGATATCTTGGCTGCAGCCTGTCACACAGAAACTGTGTTTCGTCTGAAACTTTCCGTCGGCACAGACCAAGGAATGTAAACAAACATGGAGTCCACGCTGCGGCAAAGATACGCTGCTCTGAACCTAATACTGTGTATTGTGAGACTTAGACGAGCTAAACAAGCCAAAAAGCGTGCATGGATGCGCTCATGGTTGGCTCGTCGGGAAAGAGAAAGTGTGTACCACAGGCTGTTAAAAGAGCTGAGTTTAGAGGATCATGAGACTCTGAAGAATTGGATCAGGTTGGACAAAAGCCAGTACCACAGACTTCTGGAGTTAGTGACACCTCTTATTGCCAGAAATGACACCAGGATGAGGAAGGCTGTCACTGCAGGAGAGCGTTTGAGACAGGTTGAAGCCACTTGATCTTGATCTTGATGTCACAGGTGGCTCGGGATTTCTCCCCAGCCAGGCCTTTGTATCGGCAGCTCCTGTGAAAAGAAAACAAAAAAAAACATGCGGGAAGTCAATGTTCTCGTGGCAAGATATCATTCCCTACATCTTGCACGCCACATGCCTTCCAAGAACTCTTTCACTGCCTCAATCACTCGTCCACTCGTCTCTCCACTGAGCCCCAGCAGCAGCACCATCCACTCCCTTCCAGTCCTCCCGTTTACTCCACGTCCCATCTCGCTCAAAAACACATGCATCATCTTCGTTCTCTCCCTGTCATACTTCTTGCATTCCAACACTACATGCTGCACAGTCTCGTCCACACCCCTATCACACATCTGGCACACTTTGCTGCGGGACTCAGACCATCTATAGTTCCTTGCATTCACATCCAGACACTGCGCTCTAGCACGGAAAAGAAGATCACCTCCCAGGCTTCCCTCATACCACACCTCACACTTTGGGGCCTCTTTCTCCCTATACCAGTCGAGAGTTTCCTTTCTTTCCATCTCATTCTTCCACTTGCTCAATCCCTCATCTTTAACTGCCATATCTATCACATTCTTCCACTTTCTTACATCCCACTCAAACCCCTCTCCATTTCTGTTTGTTATTCTCCATTCAAACACATTCTCTCTATCTTCAAAGGGTCGGTACACCCACCTACTTAGCATAACATTCCTGTCTATCATTCGCCCACATTTATTCGCCCATTTGCCATCTCTTATACTCCACAAGTATACTTTCCTTGCTAATCTTGCATCCTCCATTTGTTCCAGTCTCACTTTATATCTCAAGGTTGCCTTTACTAGTCTTTCCCTAAACGTGCTCCATCCCATGTCCCCCCTAAGAGCCTCTACTGCTGCAAACCTTGGTGCATTCAGTGCCATTCTTGCTACCCTATTCTGCCCCACTTCCAATTATTGGATCGCACTGTCATTCCATGTCATCACATCCATTCCATACATAATGCTCGGAACAGCCACACTCTTCCAAACCTCACGGATGACATCATACTTGCTCGCTCTCATCCTCGCTGCACTCCCTAAACGGCCTACCCACTGGTTTGCCATACTTATCTTTACATTCTTGGCCCCGCATCCATTTACCTCCATCCACACCCCTAGATACTTGTATTCTTCCGTCTGTTCCAACTCATCCCTTCCAGTCTCCAAGTTGTTTCTCTCTCATCCTCTGACCTATTCACTATCATTACTTTGCTCTTCTCACTACTGAACCTAACCCCAAAATCCTTCCATAACCCCCTACCACATCTAGGAGACTCTGTAGTTCTTCAGCAGACTCACTCATAACCACCACATCATCCGCATACAACAACACACATACTTTATCCTCTCCAATTCTCACTCCTGCATTCATTCTCCTCATTCTGACTGCTAATTCCTCTGTGAAAAGACTAAATAATGTTGGTGATAATATACAGCCTTGTCTCACTCCTCTTTCACTCTTCACCCAACCTGTCTCTAGATCACCTAGTCTATACTTTGCTCTTGTACCTACATACTTCTAATTATGTTAACAATCTTATCACTCAGCCCAACTTTTTCAAGCACTCTGCATAACACATCTCTATTCACCCTGTCATAAGCTTTCTCTATATCTAGGAAGCCTAAGTACAGTTTCCCTCCCTCTCTCTTTTCCCTTTCAATCAGCTCATTTACAACAAACATATTATCTTCTGCTCGCCTGTCCACTCGGAATCCGTTCTGCTCCTCACCCAGCACCCTGGCACTCTCAATCCATTTACACAACCTTTCATTCAACACAGCACTAAAGATTTTTCCTATTGAGTTTACCAGAGAGATTGGCCTATAGTTCTTTAATTCCTGCTTACTCTTATGCCCGCCCTTGTGGATCAGAGTCACTCTACATTCATTCCATTTACTTGGCACTCTCTCTTCTTCCCATACCTGGTTGAATAACTCAGTCATCCTCTCAATCACAGCCTCACCTCCATTTTTATACAACTCATACGGGATCTCATCTGGTCCTGCAGCCACGCGGAAAGTCTCGGTCTTGGTCTTGGAAATGTAAACAAAGGCGGAAATTTGCAAGCGGAAACGATCCTGATCGTCTGACAAATTCATGCGATAAGTTCATGCGGAACGATGAAAAATCGACGGAAATCGCATTAATCGACGGAAAAAGTGCTAGTGTGACACCGCCTTTAGTGAAGTTAGGCAGCGCGCGGGCCTTAACTTACGGCCCTTCTCAGAATCCCATCTTTAGGTTCCCCTTCGTATATTTCACGAATAAATAGTGTTCTATTTGTTATTATAGAAGAAAATATATTGAAAAGTATCAGAATATTTCTATAACTGATATTGTATCGCAAACTTTGCTGAAGTTAATATATTTCTTTTAGTTTGTAAAGACTCTTGTGTTTCCATTTGAGTGTAAACATACAGCTATTCCTGAAGATTTCTTTATAATTGCCCCAAAAATGGCAAAAGACGGCAGATAGATGACTAAATATGGCATTATTATAGTAATACTTAACATATACCATAAAAAAGGGCATTTCTTGGTGACCACCTTGATTTACGACAAAAATGCTACCAATGACACGACCTGGCAACCCCTATGTGGCTGCCCCATGGCTGTGTGACTAGTCATGGATACCAACCTGTCTCATAAATTAACTTACCCGCGTTACCTGTTATTTAGATCAACAACGCTATTGTTTTGTTTTATGATATATAATGTATATGAATACAATGGTGTGTGAAAAATGCATTATTTATCTCGTTTTCTGTAATTATTGGTTTGAAAGTGCTGCCAACATTATTATGACCTGCAGGTTGGTCTTAAAATTGTCTGTCCCACCAGGGGACGGGGAGGGGATGGGGCGGTTTACACATACCCCCAGACCCGCGTATGGGGATGGGGACGGAAAGGGAATGGGGAAGATTAATACAACGGCCACAGAAGGGGGATATTAGAAAATTAGAAACCATCCAAAATTATATGGCAAGATGGTGCTTAGGAGCACCCAAGAGCAGCAGTGGAAGCATTACGAGGAGAGATATGGGATGGAGCTCATTCAGAGAGAGAATAAGTACAGGAAAACTGTGCTTTATGAGGAAAATTGAAATGATGAGTGAAGAAAGATGGGCAAAGCAAGTATACAAAGCTTTTAGAGATAAATCCCAAAGGAACAGAGAAATAGTAAAACTGAAAACTAGAGAAGGAATGGGTAGAGTGGCAAGAGCTGATTATGAAGGATATTAAAAGTAAAATAAAGGAAAATGGTCACATAGAATGGAGAAATGGCGTAGAAACCAAAAGCACATTGACATGGTACAAAGGTAAAATGAAAATAAGAAGAGAAGATATATATAACGGTGACTGGGCAGGAAAGTTGATCTTTAAGGCCAGAAGTGGTATACTAGAAATGAATGGAAGAAACAGGGATATAAATGAACAAGGATGTAAACTATGTGGAGAAGAAAAAGAAACTATAGGCCATTTAATTGTTGAGTGCTGTGCTTATAGGAAAGATAGAGAAGAGTTAGACAGACAGGTAGCTGAGAGCATAGGAAGAGATGAGTGGGAGAGAAGGAAGGAGAATGACGACATGGGTATTAGAACAGTGCTAGGACTGACGGGAGACATGAACATAGACAGATCGATAGTGAAACACATGAAAACTTACCTGGTCAAGTGCTGGACTAAAAGAAAGACTCGCACAAGAATAGAAGACGGAGAGACCCAAAGCAGCGATCCAAAGCTGAAAGGGAACCGACAAAGAAGAAGAACGGGAGCCCCCCGTCAACGTAAGTGACTATTAAAGTTTATAAGAAAAGCACAAACAATGTACACGTCACCATGTGCGTCGCGGACAGAAGTGAAGACACAGATTTCAGTAACTTTCGTTCACAGGCACTAAAGAGTTTTCTTTTTTAATTTGATTCACAAGCAATAAATTTGTAAAATACCTGAAAAAAACACTTGCTTATAAATAAAAGAAGGTAACAGTACTCTGTTGGGGGTGAAAATATCCATTTAATGCTAAAACAATTATCATGTCATTAATTTGACTTTGCTTTTTGCCAACTAGCAATGGCTGATCTTTCCGCTATTTATATTACTATAATATCCAACTCTTTTAATCAAACCGTAACATAAAATCAATAATCGACGTTAATACTTGCACATGATTTTAACTCGTATGATAAAATGATACTATTTGAGTGTGGAAGAACAGTGGACGAAGATTTATGAAACGCTATCGTTCAGTGTAGGGAGAACTCCCTACAAATCAACAACAACAACAACACACATCATCTTATAAAAGTTATCATTAGCCTTATATATATATATATATATATATATATATATATATATATATATATATATATATATATATATATATATATATATATATATATATATATATATATATATATATATATATATATATATATATATATATATATATATATATATATATATATATATATATATATATATATATATATATATATATATATATATATATTAATAAAGACGCGGCGGGCGCCATGGAAAATGATGCTACTATATGCAGAGAACACCTTACGATGCTAGGCTATACACATCTTACAAGGATTATATCAATAGCCTAATAGTTCGTGTGTGTGTGTGTGTGTGTGTGTGTGTGTGTGTGTGTGTGTGTGTGTGTTTAAATATATAAATGAGTAAATAAGTAAATAAATAGATATATGAAATTAAAAAAATAATAAAGTATGACCCACAGAGTTATATACCTAGAGCGCGCGCTCCCGTGTTGTGGGGTTGGTGGCTGGTGAGGCAAGATACCCAGCCGCGGCAGCCATCTTGAGGAGCCCACTTTCCCTCACTCCGTATTAGTGGTTTTGATGGTGGTGGTGATAGTGGTGGTGATGATGGTGGTGGTGTTGGTGGTGGTGGTCATGATGGTGGTGATGTCGGTGATGGTGGTGGTGGTGATGGTGATGGTGGTGGTGATGGTGGTGGTGATGGAGGTGGTGGTGGTGATAGTGGTGGTGATGGTGGTGGTGATGATGGTGGTGATGGTGGTGGTGGTGGTGATGGTGGTGGTGATGGTGGTGGTGGTGGTGATAGTGGTGGTGATGGTGGTGGTGGTGGTGATAATGGTGGTGATGGAGGTGGTGGTGGTGATAGTGGTGGTGATGGTGATGGTGATGGTGGTGGTGATGGAGGTGGTGGTGGTGATAGTGGTGGTGATGATGGTGGTGATGGTGGTGGTGATGATGGTGGTGATGGTGGTGGTGATGGTGGTGGTGATGGTGGTGGTGATGGAGGTGGTGGTGGTGATAGTGGTGGTGATGGTGATGATGGTGGTGTTGGTGATGGTGGTGGTGATGATCGTGGTGGTGGTGGTGGTGATAGTGGTGGTGACGATGGTGGTGGTGGTGGTGATAGTGGTGGTGATGATGGTGGTGATAGTAGTGGTGATGATGGTGGTGGTGGTGATAGTGGTGGTGATGGAGGTGGTGGTGGTGATAGTGGTGGTGATGGTGGTGGTGTTGTTGGTGGTGGTGATGATGATGGTGGTGATGGTGGTGGTGATGATGATGGTGGTGATGGTGGTGGTGTTGTTGGTGGTGGTGATGATGATGGTGGTGATGGTGGTGGTGATGATGATGGTGGTGATGGTGGTGGTGATGGTGGTGGTGGTGATGATGGTGGTGATGGTGGTGGTGATGGAGGTGGTGGTGGTGATGTTGGTGATGGTGGTGGTGATGATGGTGGTGATGGTGGTGGTGGTGGTGATGCTGGTGGTGGTGATGATGATGGTGGTGATGGTGGTGGTGATGGTGGTGGTGGTGATGATGGTGGTGATGGTGGTGGTGATGGAGGTGGTGGTGGTGATGTTGGTGATGGTGGTGGTGATGATGGTGGTGATGGTGGTGGTGGTGGTGATGCTGGTGGTGTTGTTGTTGGTGGTGATGATGATGGTGGTGATGGTGGTGGTGATGGTGGTGGTGATGATGGTGGTGATGGTGGTGGTGATGGAGGTGGTGGTGGTGATGATGGTGGTGATGGTGGTGGTGATGGAGGTGGTGGTGGTGATGGTGGTGGTGTTGTTGTTGGTGGTGATGATGGTGGTGGTGATGGTGGTGGTGGTGATGGTGGTGGTGGTGGTGGTGATGGTGGTGGTGGTGATGATGGTGGTGATGGTGGTGGTGATGGTGGTGGTGATGGAGGTGGTGGTGATGGAGGTGGTGGTGGTGATGGTGGTGGTGTTGTTGGTGGTGATGATGATGGTGGTGATGGTGGTGGTGATGATGGTGGTGATGGTGGTGGTGATGGAGGTGGTGGTGGTGATGGTGGTGGTGATGATGGTGGTGATGGTGGTGGTGATGATGGTGGTGATGGTGGTGGTGATGGAGGTGGTGGTGGTGATGGTGGTGGTGTTGTTGTTGGTGGTGATGATGATGGTGGTGATGGTGGTGGTGGTGATGATGATGATGATGATGATGGTGGTGGTGGTGGTAGTACGTGATAGTGGTGGTGGTGGTGGTACGTGAAAGTGGTGGTGGTGGTACGTGACAGTTTTTAGATCCTTCTTTTCTTGTATTAAATCAACTCTTTTATCACTCATTAATTACTCCATAAATGATCTCACCGTCTCGTATCCCTGGTAGCGTGATCCGGCTTAAGTTGTTATTGGAGACTGGTGTTCGGGGATAAACAAGGGAAAAAGAAAATATACATTTATTTAAAATTAAATGAAAGTAATTGCCTTACGCAATATTCTTTGCTCAGACGATCATAACACTGGCATATTCAGCAATGGATGCAACATAATATGACAAACGACATGTCTTAAACATAATACTACAATATGTGCTCAGTTGTTGCCAATAATAATAACACTCGTCGTTCCACAAGCAGTGGTTTGTATCTCTCTGCTTACATCACAATCATTATGTACTCTCTTAACAAAATCCTACTACACATTCCTATAGTATAATCTACTACAAGTCACGGAAGCACCAAATACCACACCCAGTGGTTTTACCTTTGCTTTACATCGCAAACAAATAATTACAATCCTGTCCCACTCACAATCCTACTTCACATCTCCTACATTATAATCTCCAGGACAATACAGTCGGTTTCCCTTAGATTCTCGAATTTCTACTCAAGATTAAGATCACAACAGCCATTCTCGGCTGAGTGAGTAGCAGGTCTGCTTGAGGCGAGAACCAAGCTCGGTCTACCCATACCACTGATTTCTAGGCCACATTTTTCTTTGCTTTAGGCGGACTTACATCCTTGACACGCCCTTAATTTTCTACATAACCAATGGCCAATACTTCCTGTCACACCCATCTGCTCGCTCATTATGTTGTATTGTTTTACTTCTCCTGCTATTTGTGAGTCAGTCTTAAGACACTCCCTCAGTGATTTTTCTGTTAAATTATTGGCTCATAACATGTCGCCACGACTGACGTCACGGGTCAGAGTCTTTTTCAATGGTTGTTCACACTTTCTGACCACGCCTACTGGGTATCTGTTTTCTGTATCTGAGTCTGGGTATCTGTTTTCCTTTACCCTCGTTGTTTCCCCTCTTTGGTATTTGAGATGTTTACACTTATATATATGTCACCCTTTTTGTTAGTGTTTGTCCTGTCAGATGTTTACACAGTTGTATACCTGCCTTTCCTCTCTGGGTATCTGTTTTCCTTTACCCTCGTTGTTTCCCCTCTTTTGTACTTGAGATGTTTACACTTATATATATGTCACCCTTTTTGTTAGTGTTTGTCCTGTCAGATGTTTACACAGTTGTATATCTCACTCCTCTGTTTCCTCGTCTTCTGGGTCCTGACATAGTGGTGGTGGTGGTAGTGGCACGTGATAGTGGTGGTGGTGGTACGTGATAGTGGTGGTGGTGGTGGTGGTCTTGGTGATGGTTGTTTTCAGTTTTCATAAACAGAGAGAGAGAGAGAGAGAGTATAAAACCTGAGTTATGTCATGTCACGTCAGTCCGTCTCTCTCTCTCTCTCTCTCTCTCTCTCTCAACCAACTCCTCCACCCACCACCATCACCACCACCACTATCACCACCTACCACTTACCTCCACTTTGAAGTTGCCGGCTGGAGCACAGAGTTGGCTGGACTGGGCTCCCAAAGATACTTCCGATTGCCGCACCCGAGTGTCTGGCTCGCGCGCTCTAGGTATATAACTCTGTGGTATGACCCATGCTGCAGAGACACGCCAGTCCTCGTCGACAGACCGACTTGGTCGGCTAGATTTCGATCGCCGATAGAGTCGGTCTGTCGGCTCCCTGCTACGGGCCGCCTTTGGCAAAGGCCCGTGCTCCCTCGTGCAAGAGGGAGCAATCTTTCCCTCCCCCACCCTCCATGCTGCGTGCGACACCATCGTTGGTACCATTAGTAGCAGTACCATTACCGGAGTGTGCCGGCCCTTTCTTTCTCTCTGAGTACTTACTTTCTACATAAAAAATCAGTATATAGGTATTTTGAAAAGACTCATTATTTAATAACACTAGCAGCAGATATCAGCAAAGTTCTGGCGCCAACCTTCCCTATTTATTATGTAATGCCCCGAGCTTTTATTTTCTCTTTTTCTATTTTCCTACACGTCCTCTGCGTGTATCGAAACACACGAGAAATTAATCAAGACAAAGTGAGGGTATTCCCCGGCTGCCTGGGATTGAACCCGCGACTACCGTGACGGGAGAGCCACTCCTTACCGAGTCGGCCAAAGAGGTACCCCACTGGCTAAGTGGGTTATGGGAGGCTCGTTCATCAGGCCGTCGCCGCACTACACGGCTTTCCCCCCTATGTAGATTAATTTCTGTGTGTTGACATTGTCCCTTTGAGACATAACTCCACAATGTCCCTTTGAGACATACCTCCAATATTTCCATTTTCTATCAACCTCGGAGCATGGGCCATCTACCTGTTACCCCTTCGGGGAAACTCAACAGAACTGCAGGAGAGGATGCCCACCGCTATGCCACCACTGTAATGCCCCGACGAGCTTATTTTCTATCCTTCCTATTTCTCAACACGGCCTCTGCGTGTATCGAAATAACACGAGAAATTAATCAAGACAAAGTGAGGGTATTCCCCGGCTGCCTGGGATTGAACCCGCGATCAGCGAGACGTGAGAGCCACTCCTTACCGAGTCGGCCATAGAGGTACGCACTACACGACACGGCTTTCCCCCCTATGTAGATTAATTCGTGTAGTGCGGCGACGGCCTGATGAACGAACCTCCCATAACCTTATTAACCAGTGGGGTACCTCTTTGGCCGACTCGGTAAGGAGTGGCTCTCCCGTCTCGCTGGTCGCGGGTTCAATCCCAGGCAGCCGGGGAATACCTTTTCCCCCCTATGTAGATTAATTTCTGTGTGTTGAGACCTTTAGACAGTGACCCATTTTGGTGCACAATTTCACAATGTCCCCGTAGAGACATATATTCAAACTCTCCCATTTTCTATTATCCTCGGAGAGCATGGGCCATCCTACCTGTTACCCCTTCGGGGAAACTCAACAGAACCACAGGATAGGATGCCCACCGCTATGCCACCAGTTTAATGACGAGATTTTCTATTCTCTTTTTTCTATTACTCTCTCGGTCCCACACGTCCTCTGCCAAATAGGTACCCCACTGGCTAAGTGGGTTATGGGAGGTTCGTTCATCAGGCCGTCGCCGCACTACAATTATACATACTGACAGCATATATGGTACTGGTACTACTGGTACTGGAGTTCTCGAGACCGGTATTACTGGTACTCAAACTAACGGTACCTACATATTAGTTGCCAGTTTTCGCCAACTGACTGAATTATTCTGAAATCTGTGTCTTCACTTCTGTCCGCGACTGTACATACGTGTATAGTACAGAGTACAGAGAAAGCCAATCCAGTTATAATAAAGATCAGTGGGTGAACCGACTTTTTTTTTAAGTATGTAAGTCTGCAGTGGTTTCACCTCTATAGCTATCAGTCAACCATCATTAAATTTATTAGTTTCATGCACTTTCCTCCTTTGTTTTCCCATGTTGCTATTAAAATATTACGAATCTTATATATACCTCACTGCAAATCATACAATGTATTGCCTTGGGGTCGGGAAGGCATGTTCCTCCCTTTTCCTTTGTTGTGTATCTTTACAACAATAAACCACCGATCAATCAATCAATCAAATAAAAAGAGTATAATGAGAAAAAATAAAGATAAAGAGACGAACTGGCAACGTCCGTCATCAGCTGAGCCAAGTCACTCGACCTTCAAAACAAACATTTTACATAAGGACTTTATCTCCTGCTGGAAGGTTTAAGATGCAAGGGATTCGAACGGGGGCTTTACGACGTGCAGGTGCAAGTTTAAAGACACTCAGGTATGAATTTTGAGTCCTTTAAGTTAATTTAGAGCAACAAATGGAGACCCGCTGGGGGTCTTGCATCATCGTTATGGGTCCGTGTGTTGTGATTCATGCAGACACATTTACTTTTTTTTATTATTATTTTGTTTATTAAGTTAACCAGTAATGATAAGTGAAGACCGCTGGCAGGGGTCTTGATGCTTTGCGAGTCATCCGTCAACGGTATAGTGTTGTGGTATATGCTGACCCAAATATCCCTTAATATCATATCCCCAAATATCATACTTTTGGGGGTGAGATGAGCACAGTGTTTCGTGATAATGATATTTTTTTCCTCTAAATTTGGATGACCAAGACCTTCAATAGGCTGGACGTGCATGGGCTGAACCGAGTAACTTATGTTGACTTTTAATATGTAATAAACGGTAAAACTCCAGAATTATACTCATGATGGCAGACCAGGCCATTATGAAACCCACCAGCTGCTTCTCCTCACTGTCCTAAACTAATAGAATCACATGTGAAGCTAACGAAGAGTAACCTATTGCCACTATAAGGATAGTAACTAATCTCTGCTTGATTAGTTTTCAAATTGCAGAAATTAGTGATATTAGATGAAAATGGTTATCAGAGTGATGATAAACACATTACAATTTATTTGGAAAAAAGTGATAAACATTGGAGTGAGTTGGGTGTTATTCTGAAGTACTACCAAAATCATTAGATGAAGCACTTCAAAGTGGTAAGCCAGTCAGCTCACCACACATTCATCAAAACATTCACGAACGTAGAACAATTGAGTAGGCTGTCCATTGCCTTCTAGATAAACTAAATCCATGGATAGCTGTTAAAGGTAAGGAAAGGTGGGTACATACGCTATAGCTGCTCATGGCTATGGTGGTCATCACTAAACCATTGGCTCTTTGAGCCTGTATTAGGTTAGAACCCATTACCTTGGGACACAGGCCAATGTGAAATCCAGGATTGCCACAGTTTACCCTCCCCAGGTTTCCCCAAGTACTACTCATTTATTAACCAGCTCAAAAAGGAGGATGAACAGCTGGGTGAGCTGCAGTCCGACTGCCCAGGCCGGGATTCAAATTATGAGATTAGAATTGCCAGGGAAGCAAAGACCAATCCAAAGGGCTTCTTTCAGCTTTATAAGACCAAGGTTTGGGATAAGATAGGGCCACTTAAGTCAGGAGAATCACTGATTGATAGGATGAGGAAATGAGCGAGGCATTAAATAGATATTTCTTAACTATATACCAAAGAAAGATTAGATGATATACCTCTGGGAGAACAGATCTACAGGGTAGAAGAGGTAGAAGAATTAACCGACATTAACGTAAGTAGGGAGCTCGTGATTAGACAGATAGATAGACTTAAAGTCACTAAGGCACCAGGGCCAGATGAACTTTTCCCCAGGGTAATAAAGGAATGTGAAGCTGAAATAAGTGGGCAGTTAACAGAAGTATTTAGGAAGTCACTAGACACAGCGGTGGTGCCTGTTTCATGGAGGCATGCACACGTTATTCCAATATTTAAGAAGGGAGACAAATCTTCTGTGGAGAACTATAGGCCGATTAGTTTGACGTCAGTTATAGGTAAAATGATTGAGTCAATAATAGCTGATAGTATTAGGGACCACATAGACAGACATAATTTAATTCACGACTCACAGCATGGGTTTACTAAAGGAAAGTCGTGCCTCACTAATCTTATTTCCTTTTACAATAGAGTATACGAGGCAGCTGACAATGATGAGAGCTATGATGTGGTTTATCTGGATTTTAGTAAGGCCTTCGATAAGGTACCTCACCAGATACTGTTAAATAAAGTCAGGGCTCATGGGATAAGAGGGAAGGTATTTGATTGGATTAAGGCGTGGATTAGCGACAGGAAACAAAGGGTTACCATTAACGGTAAAAAATCCAAATGGGGTAATGTTACCAGTGGGGTTCCCCAAGGTTCAGTTTTAGGCCCGCTTCTATTCATTATCTACATCAATGACATAGACAAAGGGATAACTAGTGACATAGGTAAATTTGCAGATGATACCAAAATAGGACGCATTATTAGGACAGCGGAGGATGCTAGAGCACTGCAGGAGGATCTCAACAAACTGTCAGTTTGGTCAGAGAAATGGCAGATGAATTTTAACATCACCAAGTGTAGCGTACTTAGTGTAGGAACACGCAACCCATTACACGGGTATAGTTTAGACTCCACAGCGATAGGCAGGTCTGAGTGTGAAAGGGATTTGGGAGTGTTAGTGAACTCTGACCTAAAACTAAGAAAGCAATGTATTAGTGCGAGGAATAGGGCTAACAGGGTATTAGGCTTTATTAACAGGACAGTAACCAACAGGAGTGCAGAGGTCATCCTCAGACTCTATTTAGCGTTAGTTAGGCCACACTTAGATTATGCTGTCCAGTTTTGGTGCCCACACTACAGAATGGACATCAACTTGCTAGAATCAGTTCAGAGGAGGATGACCAAGATGATTCAGGGGCTGAGGAACCTCCCATATCAAAATAGGCTGAAACATCTAAACTTACATTCACTAGAGAGACGAAGAGTGCGGGGAGATCTGATAGAAATATTCAAATGGGTCAAGGGTTACAACAAAGGCGATATAAGTAAAGTACTGAGAATTAGCCAGCAGGATAGAACTCGCAGTAATGGATTTAAATTAGAAAAGTATAGAGTTAGGAGAGATATAGGCAAGCATTGGTTTAGTAATAGGGTGGTGGGGGAATGGAATAGACTCAGCAATCACATAGTTAGTGCAGGGACGATAGCTTGTTTTAAGAGTAGACTGGATAGCTACATGGATGAGGACGACAGGTGGCAGTGAGGTGTGGGTGCAGTAAGGTGACGGGGTACTGGATGCGTGCCAAGTACCGCCGGTATAACGAGGATCAAGCCTCTACCTGTAACCCCTGTAACTACACCTCACCCATCGTGAGTAGTGGGGGGGATTCTGGAGCTGCCCTGTGTAGGCCACCCGGCCTCTTGCAGTTTCCCTATGTTCTTGTGTTCTTATGTCATAGCCAGGCACTTTAGCCACTGCTCCATGGAGGCATAGCTGGGAAAATTTTAAAAGAACTATAGATAAGATGTTTTATCATTTGCAGCCACTGTTGAATTGCAATGATTGCAGAATAAGTCATAAATGCAAAAATAATTCATTTGAGAAACCATTGTTATATGAAGTGCTTTGCTTACAGTATCATTCATTTTCACAGAAAGGAATCAGCGAGTGTATGGCGGCCACAAGACTCTCGTGTAGAGGAGGAAAGAGGTGGCGGGTTTCCCCTTTTAGTTCCCTCTGCCCCACTCCTCACCCAACCTCAGCGACCCTTCATCACTTCTGTGCTTGGAGGGAAGAAGAAAGAATATTCGGAGAGACGCGTTCTTGGGTAACTGTTCCTCTTATGTTTATTATAATTGGTTGTATACTTATGAATAAGATGTTCTTTGTCAAAGCTTAAAGTTTCATAGATAACTTAAAGGAGCAAAAAATTAAAATATTAGTTCAAGAAAAAATAGTGAAGTACATATTCAGTTGGATTTATAACAATGACAAATATTTCACTGATTTACTCTTAACACTCACTTCAGGTACTCTATGAATCAGATGTTTGATGTGGTGTCAGAGGTAGAGAAGTACCACAAATTTGTCCCATACTGCAAGAAATCACATGTCACAGCAAGACGGCCTGGCTTTCTTAAGGTGAGTGATTGGCATGTGTTTTGGAGATTATGAAAGCTGAAAGGAGTTCTGGGAAACTTAAGGAAGGGTTGGGAATGAAAAGACAGTAAATAATAAGGAAGACATTGAATAACTATGCTTTAAAATGACTACACAGGTTAGTCAAATTTTATGCTGTTTGAGTTTTACAAGTTAGAGCATTTCCTGTCATCCTTGAATATTCCAGCCACACCACTAGCATTTTGACATTTGACTGCAGACAAAGACTAAGCTTAGCATGGGTAAGGAATACTCTCCTCAGTGTGGAACAGTGATCACATAATTGCACCACTACTGTGTGGTACCTATGATGGCTGTGATTGTTCCATCACTTTGGGGCATCACATGATTACACCTCCAATCACAGACACATCATGAAACCAATCATAGGAGTTTGTTTATAGATTTTCAGTAAAGAAGTTCAAGATTTTATAATCCGCTGATTACATAGTGATAGTTGCCTGTATTTTGCATATTATTGTCAACCCCTGAAGTGTGTACTTGATTTCCAGGCTGATCTTGTCGTTGGGTTCCCTCCTGTAATAGAGTCTTATACCTCTAGCGTCACCCTGGCACGGCCTCACTTGGTACGAGCAGTTTGTACTGAAGGGAAGATGTTCAACTACCTCCTTACAATATGGAAATTTTCACCTGGGATACGAGGCCAGGTAAGAAAAGTTTTGGTATAGAGATGAATGTTCCAGCCAATCCATGGTTACTAGGAAGCTTAAGATAAATCAAAAGGATGCAACAAAGGATGGTCTAACAGCTTATTATACCAACAGTCGGAGTCTCAGGAGCAAGATAGATCTACTAAGGGGAAAGCATGTGTCGAGAAATTTGACATTATAGCAATCATGGAAACATGATTGGATATTGCAAACAGAAACTTCATGTCGGAATTGGAAATAGATGGTTATCAGATGTTTCACAAGGATAGAAAGGGGAAGAAGGGAGAGGGGGTGGCACTCTATGTTAAAGACACTTAAATGTACTGCTAACAATTCTGTTCAAACAAACGACGACTCCGAGTCAGTTTGGGTGGACGTCCACAGAAGGAAAGACAAAATAACTCAAGGGGTTCTATACAGGCCACCCAACCTAGGCAGACAGGACACAGACATATTACTATAAGAGTTTGGCAGGGCAGACAGGAGCAAAAATGTCTGCATCGTGGGGATTTCAACTATAGGAATATAGACTGGGAAGGTGTGGTGGGAGATCTAGAGTCAGGGGATTTTCTGAAAGTAATACAGGATAATTTTCTCAAGCAGACAGTAACTGAGCCCACCAGAGGTAACAACATTTTGGACTTAGTCTTAACTAACAACGAGAAATGATCATTGAACTAGATGTTGGGGGAGAGCTAGGTGGTAATGATCACAAGGAGATTAGGTTTAAGTTTTAGCTTAGACTGGGCGGTGACCCAAGAGCTCAGCACTATGTTGGTGCCAGACTTTAGAAGAGCCGATTACGAGGGGGTTAGAGGACATCTTGTGGAGGTAAATTGGGAAACCTTAGGGCTAGATGAGGGCCAGATCTCAGGGCAGGAGCCTGGAGGACAGGGGAGCCATGTAGAGCTGACCTACAATAATTTAGTTAGAGTAATAGCAGAGGGTCAAGAGACAGCATATCCCTTAACCCCTTGACTCCGGCGATGTCGGCGTCTAACGGCTTCACCGTATGGAAAGGGTTAGTCCTCTTCTAAAGCTCTTAATCCTCTTCTAAACCTCTTAAGAGGAAATGAAAGAAGATTAACCCCTTCACTCCGGCGACGCTGACGTCGGCGTCCGACGGCGTCACCGTATGGAAAGGGTTAGTCCTCTTCTAAACCTCTTAAGAGGAAATGGGAGAGGATTAAGAGGGCTTGAGAGATTTAGAAGAGGATTAATCCTCTTCCATTTCCTCTTGACCCATTCCAAACTGTGACACCAATGTCTGCATCACGGATGGAAAGGATTAAGAGGAATTTAGAGGAGGATTGAGAGGTTTAGAAGAGGATTAATCCTCTTCCATTTCCTCTTGATCTTTACCATACTGTAACGCCGACGTCTGCGTCACGGATGGAAAGGGTTAACAAGCACGTTAAAGGGAAAATAACCACCCTAAATGGATGACCTGCAGACTCAAGCATGAGATTGGAAAATAAAGAATGGGGAAATGTTGGAAATCAGTATGATTTACCACAAGTCCAACGGTATGTAACTCTTTGGGACACAACCACCTAAGAAATTTCCAGAGAGGAACTCACCATGCTCATTCTGGAATAACCGGGCCGGACTCTCGCCAGACAGTACCCCAGGCGGCCAATAAATGATAATCCTAGCAGCGCTGCTTAGTAAAATCTTATTGTAATAGAAACCGCCCGAGTACTTAGCTCTTTCTAGGAAAATTGTCCTCCCAGAGTGTCTCGTAGGTGTGTGTATCCCTCGAGGATAGGTTAGAAGTACACAGTGGCCAAGTAATGGTTGGGGACGCTGTGCAGGTGTTGTTTACTCGGTGAAGGCTGGATGGCAAGAGGGCTCCCAAGGAGCCGTCCACGTTCAAAGGGATGTTTAGTTCTCTCCCCCCAGACGGCGTGGCTTCTGCCTCTGTTTCCAGCAGTTAATTAGTCCTTGCATATTTATTTAGTTTAGCAAGGTAAATTACTTGTTATTTTATGGAAGGAACACTTCAATATAGTAATTCCCTTCATTGTTAGTTTAGTTAGTCATTTAGGCAGTGATTAATTTAATTTGTCTCGATATGGGAGTCCAAAGACCGAGGTGGGTAACCACCATTCGAGGCTTATTTTAGCTCAAACGATGGACACATTGCTGGTTCGAGCTTCGGCCCGAGACTTGTGCCAGTGGGAAATAGATAATTGCTAATCCCCATGCTATCATCACCTAATTCCTAACAGAAACCCACCTCAGGGGTAGGTATGTTGAACTAGCCAGATCGGTGAAGAAGAACACCTGCTTAGCAAAAAGGAATTACGAGATTAGGGTAGCTAACGAGGCCAAGAATGATCCCAAGGGCTTCTTTAAATTATACAGAACGAAAACAAGGGAGAGAATTGGACCGTTGAAAACAAACACAGGAGAGCACGTTGAGAATTGGGAAGATATGAGTAAAATGTTGAATGACTATTTCCTTTCAGTTTTCACACAGGAAAATCTAAAAACCATTCCGGAGAGAGTTCAGATATATGAGGGCGAAGATAACGACAAGTTGAGAGATGTGACTATTACCAGGCAGGTAGTCCAGGATGAGATTGGTAGGTTGAAGAAAAACAAATCGCCAGGCCCAGACGAAATATTCCCACGTGTTCTGAAAGAATGCAAGGAGGCCCTCAGTGGCCCACTTACCGATATCTTTAAGATGTCAGTAAATTCTGGGTACGTGCCCAGCCAATGGAAAGTAGTTAATGTGACGCCGATTTTTAAAAGGGGAAACAAGTTATACACCTCAAATTATCACCCAAGTAGCTTAACATCAGTTGTAGGCAAGATGTCGGAGTCAATTATATCTAGGAGCATTCGGAACCATCTAGAGAAGCATAGTTTAATTCATGACTCACAGCATGGGTTCACGAAGGGTAGGTCTTGCCTTACTAATTTGTTGTCCTTCTACACTAAAGTAATTGAGGCAGTTGATAGAGATGAAAGCAATGACATACTAAAGCTAGATTTCAGTAAAGCGTTTGACAAAGTCCCTCATCACCGGCTGTTACTAAAATTACAGACTTAGGCGTAGATGGGAAAGTCTTGAACTGGATCAGGGCATGGCTTAGTGGTAGAAAGCAGAGAGTGCAAATCAATGGTAAAAAATCTGAATGGGGGCAGTGTTACAAGTGGAGTCCCACAGGGGTCGGTGCTGGGTCCGCTGCTTTTTATCATTTACATCAATGAATGGGACACAGGAATTAGTAATGGTGATGTCAGTAAGTTCACAGATGATACAAAGATCGGTAGTGTAATGCAATCAGGCCAGGACGCTAGCGTTCTCCAGGATGAGCTTAACAGACTATACGATTGGGCGGGGAAGTGGCAGATGGAATTCAATGTCGGGAAGTGTAGTATTCTGAATGTAGGTAGGAATAACCCCTCACATAATTACTCCTTAAATGACACTCCTCTAAGCAGGTCTGAGTGTGAGAGGGACTTAGGAGTCTTAGTGAGCACTGACCTTCGTCCAAGGGCCCAATGCATCGAGGCTAAGAATTGTGCAAACAGGATACTGGGTTTCATCTCGAGGAGCGTAAGCAATGGGAGCGCTCAGGTCATCCTCAAACTATACTTAGCTCTAGTTAGACCTCACCTTGATTATGCAGTCCAGTTCTGGTCGTCACCGTACTATAGAATGGATATCAAGACGTTCGAATCTGTACAGAGAAGGATGACAAAAATTATTCAAGGTGTGAGAAACTTGCCTTATGAGGATAGACTTAAGCATTTAAATCTACACTCTCTAGAAAGATTAAGGTTGCGAGGAGACCTTCTCGAAGTCTATAAATGTATAAAGGGCTTTAATAAAGGGGATGTCAATAGGGTTCTGGTAGTAAAAGAGCCAGGTAGGACACATAGCAATGGTTTTAAGTTAGACAAATTCAGATTCAGCAAAGACATAGGCAAGAATTGGTTCACCAATAGAGTGGTGGATGAATGAAACAGGCCTAGCAGTCATGTTTTGGGTGCCAATACCATAGATACATTTAAGAATAGGTTGGACAAATTCATGGATAGAGGTTAGGTGCGGTTAGTATTACAGGAGCTGCCTTGTATAGGCCAACCGGCCCCTTGCAGACTCCTTACATTCTTATGTTCTTATGTTCATCACTTCAGTATGTTTGGTGTTGATGCATTGCAATAATTTATCATGATTTTCACATGACACAAATAATCAATCAGTCTCTGTCTCTCTCTCTTTAGCATATATATATATATATATATATATATATATATATATATATATATATATATATATATATATATATATATATATATATATATATATATATATATATATATATATACAAACTAATATTTTTTCCCTCCCCCCTCCAGCCCAACACCTGCACACTGGACTTCTCCGTATCCTTTGAGTTCCGCTCAGCAATACACTCACAGCTTGCACATGTTTTCTTTGATGAAGTTGTGAGAAAAAACGTGAATTCCTTCTTAGCAGAGGCAGAAAAACGCTATGGCAAGGCAACCATTGTTGCCCGGCCTTCACGAGTAGTGAATGTGTCTTGAATGCAAATATATTTATAGATTTATCTTTGTGAATGTATTTATTGTAAATAAGTCTCAGTGAACCTTGAGGATGAAACATTTTTAAGATGTGAGAAGTCATACTGCCAACCTATCTTTGGGTACAGACGAGTCTATCTCTCTCTCTCAATACTTCTCTCCTTCATTTAAATTTGGATGTTACCATTATTCATGTTCCCTTATGCAAAAAATGGTCAGCATATTTATTTCTTTTTTCCATACAAAGCAAAATCTTTAAAATCCCTGTTCCTTCATTATCTTCTTATTGTATTTTTTGAGGAGTAGGATCATTTCTTTTGAGTCAGTCAGCTTCATCATTTTCTTATCAGATCATTTTGTGGAAAGGACCACATTTTTATTTTCTGTAAAAGTCTAATACCTTTAAGAGTGCTCAGCTTGTGCTCAGGTCACAACGCCATGTCTTGTACATCTGGCATTATGGTGAGAGCACTAGTGGCACTAGCTGAGTACCACGGCTAAATTTGTTCTTGAGATAATGATTGGTGTAGTCCTTGTGTCCCTGATTTTATGAGGTAAGGAATATCAGGCCTCCTCCACAACATGTTTGTTTCTGGAATTAGTTATGGTTATGGAGCTGCAAAAGAAGGTAAATCATACTTCAAGTAATTTACCCTCCAATCTGCTTCCGATTATGTAAATAGAGTATTTAATAGAATATGCAACTTAATATTTTAAGTGCAAGTCAGGTTTGCTTGATATTTATTCAATAATTATATAAAAAATACCATCTGGTTTGTATATTATCCTTTACGATGGCGCATATTGTTTTGTTGAAGACATAGTTCATGGATGCTTCCTTGGTGCGGTGGTAAGCACGCCTAGTTTAATTTTAATACCAGGGATGCGGTGTTGTAGTAAGAATTATTCTGCCTCTGATGGACGTCCTCTCAGTAATGGCGCCAAATTCGCTTCCGGACTGTGGTCAGGTCATTACTCACGTAACAAAAAGCTACAACAACAGAGGTCTCAGGAGGCAGGTCAGGTTATTATGTATGATACTTGGCTTAGGGTAAGACTAAACATACTGGGGTAGACTACAAGTACTGCAGTAGACCGCACGCTTAAGTAGCACCAATCAGGTGAATCTGTTATTGTAATTTTTTTTTTTTTTTTTAAGGCGGTTCAAGGGCAACAAAGAAAAAAAGCCCGCCACTCACCGCTCCCACAACAAAGTAAAGAGTGGCCAAAGATCGAGGTGCTTTGCAAGGGGTTGTGCGATAGTTTTTATCCAGAGAGCGATGATGCTAGAAATTACAGGTGGTCGGAGTCCAGCAGCAAAGTGTGACAGGGGTGTGGATGAAACTGTGGCACATATGATACTGGTGTGTGGGAGGTACCGGAGAGAAAGGACGGAGATGATGAGGGTGGCGCTGAGTGAGATGGGGTGGAATGTGAATGGGAGGATTGCAAGAACAGAGAGGGAATGGATGGTGCTGCTGCTGTGAATGAGTGCTGAAGCAAGTGAGTTTTCTGGAAAAGATCAACACAAGCAGCAGGACGAAGAGAACACCATTGGAAGAGCTCTTTTTGAAAACACAGGAATGGAGACAGTAAAGACAGTACTATATAAATTTTGGCAGAAAAAAGAAAAAAGAAAAGAAAGGAAGAGGAGACGTAAAGAGGTTTAGAAACACAAAAGACCCAGACCGAGAAAGATCACAGACCCAGAGAAGGCTACATGAGTGTCGTTACAAAGGCAAGACTCCCAACCGACAAACTCATGTGGTGTGCAAGAAATAGGAAATAAGAAGATATTGATAGGTAGGGGAGAGCGGTGATGATTCGGCCACTTTTTAGAAAAAATATTTAAAAAAAAAAAAAGTTTAAGAAATAGTGTAATTTTGTTGATCTCAAAATGTTCATCCATCATTTGGCTCCTTAGGCTGCTTATATGACACTCTTAGCTATTTCCAGTTTTCAGATGTAGGTGATGAAAGACAAGTTTCTAAATCTTCCGAACCATAATATAACTTCAGTTTGATTGGCTAATAAACAAGATTATATCTACTACAAAACATTTGTTTAAGGACAAAAGAATCCTCTCAATAAAAAATTAAAAAATAAAAGGAGAACTACAAGAAATATCTAAAAAAATTGGTATTATGGCCTCCTTCTCTTCTCACAAGCATAATATCTGAATATAAATCAACCAAATTAACCTTTTTATAACCGTTGCAACACTTAAAATGTCTAAATCAATATAAATTTGATAAAAATCATAAAAAAAACTAACTGTCCGAATCATCACGACTCTATAAAAAGCAAATGTGTGGTCACGCTCCTTTTCCAGCACGAGAGCTGGGTGATCGTGTTTACGGCACTACGTAGTGCCGCAGGTACCTTCGCCGTGTATCGCTGCGTCACCGAAATAATTTACATCTCGCTAATTGGCACGTTTATGAAGGGAGAGCTTACGATACACCCTGAAAATATTACATTCGAGATGCAAAAAAACATAAAATCGGACTTGCATCGAAAAGAACAGCTCTGAGGGCGTGGTTGTCCCTTTGAGGGCCAAGGCAACAAAGTTTTGCACATTTACACAAAATCTCGCGGCACTCAGTTCCATACACTTTACAATTAGTGCTATGGCCGGACCATCCCACTGTCCGAATCATCACCGCTCTCCCCTACTGCTTATCTTTTCTTTCTTTTTACAGGTTGTGCCGACCATATTATAAGGCCTGCATGATTGATTGATTGATTGATTGATAGTTTATTGTTGCAAGTAAAACAACCAAGGAGAAGGGAGGAGCATGCCATCCCAACCCCCAGGCAGTACAGAGTGTGATTATACAACTAAAGGCGGCTTTACACCTGGCAATTCCTGGCCGGCAATACAGCCGCGACGATCTAGCGGCTAGACCAGCTGGGTGCTCTTGGGAGCAAGTACGTTCACACGTGGGAGGAGCCGCCGGGAGCATCAAGACGTAAACTGCTAGTAAATGTAAGGGCATGAATTCATCCCAGACACCCCAAAAGGCTACTACCATATATTAAAACCACAATGAGTTTGGTGCATTAGCCTAATATTGTAGAAATACTTTAAGTAAACGAGTTTTACTTTCAGTAGTATTGATTGATTGATTGTTCATTGTTGCATTTAATAACAAAAGAGAAGGGAGGAACATGCCATCGCAACCAAGGCAAGTATAGAGAAGGTATCGTCATACAGGCGGGAGGAAATCACTCGTTGGCAACTTCACCCTTGGCCCCGCCCCATCCTCGTTGTCTGCCCAAACCGACGACTTCACACACCTCACTCTCACCCTGTTTCCTGACCCCAACATTCATTTTTACGAAAAACTGAGACCAACATCATCTTCTTGAGAAAATTATGCATCACACTAGCATAAATTTGTAACAATACTGTAAAAGTACACATACGAAAATCAGAGTTAAGTGAAGGATGGAGTAAACATGTTCTTGCACTTATTTCCCTTCAACTCCTTAGTATTCGGCTGGTTTTCGTCGCGTCCCTTTTATAAGCCCAGATCCTGAATCTGCATGCTTTTCTGCTTCTGATGGTGTGTGGTACGTCCAGAGGTAAATATATGCATAGGGTCAAAATCGCCTCCGAACATAAGCCGCGTCGTGACGGCGTTCATGCGCATCGCCATTTATTTACTCAAGTCAGACTCGCCGCTCACCTCACGCCCCATCTGCCATGGTGGTCTCAGTTTTTCGTAAAAATGAATGTTGGGGTCAGGAAACAGGGTGAGAGTGAGGTGTGTGAAGTCGTCGGTTTGGGCAGACAACGAGGATGGGGCGGGGCTTAATTAGGCTCGAGGAATGGGCGGAGCTTATCGGGACGCCAGCCAATCATCGTCCAGGATGAGATGAACATAAGAACATAAGAACATAAGAACGCAGGAGTCTACAAGAGGCCGGTAGGCCTGTACGAGGCAGCTCCTTTGACCCTAAGCTCCCGTGTATCTAACCCCACCTAATATCGCTGTCCATGAATTTATCTAGTCTATTTTTGAATGTGACAGTTGTATTGGCACTCACCACATGACTGCTAAGCCTATTCCACTCATCCACCACCCTGTTAGTAAACCAATTTTTGCTTATGTCCTTGTTGAATCTGAATTTATCCAGTTTAAACCCATTACTTCGTGTGCTACGTACCCGGTTCTCTTACCAACAAAACCTTATGAATGTCTCCCTTATTAAAGCCCTTCATCCATTTATAAACCTCGATCATGTCTCCACGCACCCTTCGCCTTTCTAGTGAATGCAAGTTAATTTAACTGTTTAATTGAGTCGTTCCTCGTATGGCAAGTTTCTCAACCCCTGAATCATCTTAGTCATCCTCCTCTGCACCAATTCTAACATTTTGATATCCATTCAATAGTAAGGTGACCGTTTATAACATAAAAAACATCCGAGAGGTCCTAATAAAAAAGCTCATTTCCAAATTTGGTTCTTCGATCACGTTCTATGAGAGTGACGATACCTCTCTATACTTGCCTTGCTCGCAACCCCGAGGCATTACATATAGTGTGATTATATAACACACGAAAATAATCGTTCCTTACCTCCTTCGATATCTCGCAAAGAGATAAAAATTTCTCGGATGTTGCTGCCACTCTCTCAAACGTTGTTTTGCGTAGACTCCGCTTCTCATACAGCTTATCTTGTGGATCCCACAAGTATCGATCTATGCTGCCTAACTTCTAGTAATGCCACCTCGGCCTCCTGGCTCCAAATCTTGTTGTCTGTATCTGTCATTTCTTGTTTTATTGGCGCCGACATGTTGTACTCAGCCGCAAGTCGGCAAACAAGACGCGAGAAGGGCTCCCAGACCCAGACCAAAAATGCAGCCGCGCCAGTATTGCCGACTAGAAATTGCTAGGTGAAAAGCCGCCTTAAGGATACATGTGTAAGTAGCACCAGGAATTTTTTTTTTTTTTTTTTTTTTCGTTGGAGCATGCCGCGCAACCCCCCAGACGGCCGATAGAGATACACAATTCTTTCAAGGAGGAGACCCAACAACGGGACTTTGATTGATTGATTGATAGTTTATTGTTGCAAGCAATGATTGATTGATTGATTGAAAGTTTATTGTTGCAAGTAATGATTGATTGATTGATTGATAGTTTATTGTTGCAAGTAATGATTGATTGACTGATTGATAGTTCATTGTTGCAAGTAAACAACAAAGGAGAACGGAGGAGCATGCCATCCCAACCCCCAGGCAGTACAGTGTGATTATAAGGATACATGTGGAAGGCCTGTACACAAGAGAGCAAGAGCAAGAAGAAGAAGAAGTAGAACGCCCTCGAGCGGCCGCGGGACGCACCACGCAAGTCAACACACGAGCGTCCAGCGGCACTGTTTCTCCGGGCCCGGGCGGCGTGTGGCTGGCTATTTGAACCCTGCCCTAGTATTGGATGAACAGTTCGGGGAAGGCAACATCGAAAATGAAAGATAAGAAGTCCGAGAACATTACGGAGGATGAAGCGGCTCTGTACGACCGTCAGATACGCCTGTGGGGGGTGGACGCCCAGAAGAGGTGAGACCCTGACCTCTTGTCTTTATGGTGTTATTGGTCTCGGTCTTCTTCTTCTTCTTCTACTTCTTCTTCTACTTCTGCTTCCTCTACTTCTGCTTCTTCTTCCTCTACTTCTGCTTCCTCTACTTCTGCTTCCTCTACTTCTGCTTCTTACTCAGCTTCTTCTTCTTCCTCTGCTTCTGCTTCCTCTGCTTCTTCTTATTATTATTCTTCCTCTGCTTCTTATTATTATATTCTTCATTCATTTTTCTTTTTTTTCCCCTCATGTGGCAAAATTATTACTTCCAGCTTCCTTGGGTTTGGTGGGTCATGGCTGGTGCTTAGTGATATCACAGCCAAGATGTTGCTGTATTTGAAATTTTCCCTTTCTCTTTATTTATGCATCTAAAACGTGAATTTTATTTTCAGGTTGCGGGCAGCCCGTGTACTGCTTGCAGGAGTGTGTGGCTTGGGAGCTGAAGTCGCAAAAAATCTTGTGTTATCAGGTGTTAAGTCTCTCACACTGTTAGACCACCGCAGCGTCACAGAGACTGATACACGTGCGAACTTTCTTGCTCCGTGTGACTCCATCGGAAAAAATGTAGGTCCAATATGATATAACTTATTGGTAATCATATTGAACCTAGTAAATTTAAAATGTCAAAAACACGAGAGGATGATATGAATCAGAGTGAAATCTTTCATGCCTTGTGTAAAATTTAGTATTCATTTTGACTAGAGAAACTTAGGACCCTTACTATTATTTTTTTTAGTTTTACAATTACAAGGAAAATGAAGTGGTAACCAAAATGTTATAGAACAATTTCAGTGTTGATTGGGATAACTAAGGGAGGGAGATTTCAGTCCTATTAATATTTTTTTCTTTTCTATTCATGTGAGCATTCTTCTTTCTTCACCTCTCTTGTAGGCTTGGCAATGGTCAACTCTTAAATTAGGGAGCTGGGTTGCAAATTACCTCATGATTAGTCAACCAAACCGTAAAAAATCATCAGCCTTATTATCTTAGGAACAAAGTTATGTAGAACTATCAGTATAATGCCAAAATGGAATCATGCTAGCTAGAAACTTAGTGTCTTAGTGTACTTACCAATGTCTAGGTTGAAAATACTCCAGGCTTTTAAAAATGAAGGCTGGTGTTTTCATGGCTGCGTGTGGGTGTAGCTGGCTGAATCAGCTTATTCCTTTGATCATCTGCAACATATTGTTTTAGAGTAAATAAATTTTACTGGTCAGTTGTGCAATGATCATTCACATCACATTTTTTTCTGTTGTAAATAAAACTTGAGGGATGCTTACATATTCTAGCCAGGAGCTAATAAGGAAGACTAACAAAGCACCTTAGGTGTAGCTGTGAAGCAGCCTTTCCATCCATTTCTTTCGATTCTCAGGGTACAAAGGAATAACATGTATTTAAATAATTTTACTACATCTATTCTCTGTTCACTTCTAAATAAAAGAGTTCTATGTAACTCAACCATTTACCAGAGTTAAGATGATACATCACTTCTAGCATGCCAAAGAAAGGCTGTTGTAGAAAGAGTGGTTTAATAGGGAACCATTTGCAGGAGATATAGATTTATTATGTAACATCATCCTATTTTTACAGATTGCTGAGGCATCACAGGAGCGAGCTCAAATTTTGAACCCCATGGTGGAAGTTACAGCAGACTCAAGTAATATTGCTGATAAAACCAGTGACTTCTTCACACAGTTTGACGTTGTGTGCGTCATGAGGTGCCGGCAACAAGAACTCATCAGAATCAATGAAATATGTCATCAAAATAAGACTTTGTTTTTTGCTGGTGATGTATTTGGAATGTTTGGCTATATGTTTGCAGATCTACAAGAACACCAGTACATAGAGTAAGTTTGAATGTTGAAATATCTTTATAATGGTATTTGACTGAATATCTGTCTTGAAAAAAAAAAATCTAATGGGTAAAGCCAAGTGTTTAGGCTTTATCAGTGAATATACTGAGGAAGTGTATGTTGAGGCTAAGGTTGATAAGCTATGTGAAATATGAATTTATTGAGTAGGGGAGCTGCTTTATGTCACATTTTATTTAGCCTTTTTCCTTGAGAAACTAGAAGGATGGTAATGCAGGTGTGTTTGTTATATATGTTAGCACTCAAAACGTAATCCAGAACTGTAAATTCAAGAGAACATTAAAGAGGATATGCAGTCTAGAATAACCCAGCCACATCACCTTAACACCAGATACTCATGCTAAACTTAACATTGCAGAGAGGTAAAAGAGAAAAAACAAATAGAAGACAATGGCAAGAAGCAAATAGTTGAGGACACTAAGTTTGTGAAAAGAACAGAACATTTTGTCCCTCTAAGCCAAGCCCTGGACATAGATTGGACCTCAAAGAAATATGCCAGTCAGTTGCGCAGGACTTCTCCGGCGTACTTCATAATGCAAAGTAAGACCCTATAGTTCTTATCATTACACAAGTGAGCATTATGAAGCATACAGAATGAATAAAATGCAAGGTTTCATTCTCCACCCTTGCTAAAAAAAAATTATTAGTATCATGTCATGAAGCAGTCTCAATTTGCAAGTACATGATATTCATTACCTTTGCTATTTGACTGCTGAATGTAGGTCTTACCCAATATTCTCCACCTTTTTGTCTGATGTTAAAGCACTCAATCCTGCTCTGTCAATTGCTTTCATTTAATCTTTCCACTTGGCTGTATGTCAACCCTGACTACATACAATTTCTGGGATCTACTGTTACCAGTTCTTCAAATGATATGGCCTGCCCATTTTCTTTATTTCTTCCCTAATCCATGATGATAACTTTGTCTCTCTTTGTTTGTATATTATTTAATCTGGAATCTTTTCAGTAATTATGGAGTTTATTAGTTTACATGGAAGAACTCCAGGTCCCAGCCATCGGGAGGAAGATAAAATAGAACTGCTTACAATCAAGAATGCACTGCTGGAGAAGTTAAATGTTCCTTCAGATAAAGTTGGCAATCAATTTGCCGGGTGAGCTAAGTTTTGTTTTTTCAGTTGTTACTAAAAAAGCATTGTTACATCGTCAAAATGTTACTTAACCCATACAGTGTCGTCTTTTGTCATTGATAGGGGTCATGCCATTTCAAATCTTTAGAAAGACAAAAACTTGTCAAAATATTCCTTTTACTGTCAATAGACAATGTTATATACACAAACAAAAATAAAGGGCATAAAGGCCTGTTCACACGATCGATCAGTGCTCTCTAGCACAGGCGAGTGGTCTGCCCGTTGACAGGCTTACCGCTTGTGCCCGCTGAAAACCTAGTAGCTTTTCAGCGGGCACAAGCGGTAAGCCTGTCAACGGGCAGACTGCTCGCCTGTTCTCAAGGGCACTGCTTGATTGTGTAGACGGGCCATAAAATTCCTCAAAACAGCATACGTACCAAACACTTCCCAAAGAGGTACTTATATCTACGTACTAAACACAGTACGGGTTAAGTAAAAGCTACAATAAAAAGAGTGTAAAGGGCGTGCTCAAATTTAGCTGTAGTAGATTCAGTTTAAGCCCACACAAAGTTCTAATACTTAAAAGAAAATTATTTTCCAGCTAAGTAACCTCTAAGATAAAAAAATTGCCGTTAAATAACCTCTAAGATACGAAATAACTTTTGTTCAGGATTGTGTTTGGTCAGCTGAGTCCTGTGTGTGCCATCGTGGGCGGTGTGCTGGCTCAGGAGATCATAAAGGCAGTCTCTCAGAAGGACCTTCCACACAACAACTTTTTCTTCTTTTCTACCTTGGATGGTGCTGGAGTGGTGGAGTGCATTGGGCATTAATTCACTAGTGCAGTATGGACCTCTAAGCTTATGAACTCTTGTTACCAATTGATGCTATCAGAGCAGTGTCAAGAGTTGTGGGGGCCATAAGGCTCAGCTGTATGCAGAGACCAATGAAATTTAAAAACTAACTCTTGAAGGGCTCTTTTGTGTTGGGACTAAAGGGTCATAGCCTCAGTAGCCCCTCTTAACTCCAAGCCAGGATGTTATTGCATTAACCACTTCAAGGCAAAAAAAAAAAATAGTTTGTAGATGAAGTCAGTCAATATTTTTTGTAATAATTTTCCAATTTTTGTAATGATTTTCCAATTTCGGGAAATTTCATACTAGATATTGGTAATAAAGTTATAGGTATTTGTTACTTTTTTTTTTTATTTCCTTTTGTTACTTCTATAAATTCAGTGGTAGTGTATGGTGGAGTGCATATTGAGAAGAGCCATAATGTGGTGCTTAGATTGTAGCGTGTGTGTAAACAAGGAAGGGAGATAAGGACAAGACAGTAGATAATTGATGGGGAGGGATTACAAGTTCAAAGATGAATGAGGGGCGGAGTAAATTTATACGGGAAGCACAAACTTTCCTAGTTTCCCTCAATTCTTTACAGGCTTCAAAATATTAGTAATTTCTAGATCTAGATAATAGTTGGGCCTCTACTAATGAAGTTTAATACACACTGGTTACCGTTACAAACTTGCTATTTACAAACGCCTGACCCCATGCATGCAGAAAAGGTAAAAAAAAAACTTATGGACATATGTGAAATGTAGTTCATTTATCTTTACAATATTATACAAGTGATGCTTTTAGATATTCACTAAAATCCTAAAAATTATAAAGGCATAAAAGTTGGTACGACTTTCAGTATCATTTTAGTGAATGCAAATGCTTGATATGAAAAGCATTTAAAAAAAATGCATTTACAATATTTCTTGCACAACATTAAAAATTTCAAATGCCCAAGACTAAAAAAAATTAAAATGAACACCAAACTAGAGGGTAAAGATTCTCTTGGTCAACCATGGCACACCAACAGTACAGGATACATACAACCTGCACTGGTGATGCTAGTCAACAACTTTCTATTCTACTATACTGAGCAGATGCCGATGCATCAAGTGCTCAATACCACAGAAAAACTTCCAGTACTCATTTCAGTGAATTACCATGGCTGTCTCAACATGGTCATAAGTACAACCTAAGGATTCAGTCTTTCAATTTAGAAAATCTTATTCATTCAATACTGAAAATGACATCTGTTTGGAATGTTTGTCATGAAAACATTCCATTTGCAGTAGTTATGATTTCCTAATCTGATCTTGTATGTACACAAACCTACAATACCATTTTAAAATCTTCATAAAAATTGCACATGGCTAATTACAGCACAAAATATTAAAAATACTCCTAAAATCTCAACAAAAAGACCTTTCACATATTTTTCATAGACTTTTTTGATTTCTTCCTTTGGGTGCTGGTTTTGGGCCTTGCACCACCGGAACAAACAGAGCTAGTTTCTACAGAGTTGGGATTAATTAAATTTTGAATGGTGCTAGTTTGTCTGTTGGGATCAGTTTGGTGAGTGGAACCTGTTCTTTTTTTGGTTCTTGTAGGTGCTCCACTGGTATGGGTTTGACCCCCATCTCCCTTAGCTTTTGAATCTGTAATTTTACTTTGAAAATTACTTTTAGTATTTGACCGAGACTGTCGCACTTTTTTTTTCTTTCCTTGATTCATAGGGTGTACCGTTGATTCTACCTCCCACTCTGCGAAATCAATATCATGGAAAACTTCATTATTTTTTTCGTCTTTCACAGCATCACCTCTTATGTTAATAACCCCACGAAACCTCAGATATTGTGTGTGTGTCTCAGTCTCTGTCTCTGTCTCTGTCTCTGTCTGACTCTCCCAAAGTCTTCTTAAAGCATCAACATTGAGAAGAGTCCTGCTGGTTGGGATATCCTCACGCAGTGCAAGCAGAGCATCACGATGGATCAGACAGTTACCCACTGGAGGATTCTCATAACAATAATGGTTATTTAGGTATTCCATAGCTGGATCTAAACTAACGCTGGATTTTGTATCAGCAACAGTCATTCTTGCAGTTATTGAAGTTAAAGAGCAATCCGAGGCTTCATTTTCGTCCACTGAACTTGGGTATGGGGGAGGAGGAGACTCTACAGGTAGTTCAGTAGCAAATTCGTGCTTCATATTCCTTTGCCACCAGTTTAAATCTATGCTATAAATGTGGCGTCTATGTTTAGAGCTTTTTGTGCCCGAAGAGCTCTCTACATTTGGTAATCTTCTAGTATCTGCGGAGCTTTTACCTATCTGTGCTGGATTAAGCATGAGGTGTTCTATTCCCATGGTAGAGATAAAGTTTGGTCTGGAACAAAACGAGCATGACCACACGTGACAGTAAGTGCAATGCCTTACTACCTGCTGAGCGTCATGAACACAGCTGGGAATATCATCACTCTCAGAGGCACTCATGCACTGGTTTTCAAGGTTGATCAGTGATGGAGGATTACCAGCTGCTTCATTCCATGGGTAACCATTCAAGATGGAAGGTACTTCAGGTAATGGTGGGGTGGGTGTCACTGCCATAGCTTGCCGATGAGTTCGAGATGGAACCGTACTAAAAGGTGGAGTGTGAATTTGAGAGGAAGCCCAATCAATACGTGGAGTGGGACTAAGAGATGAAACCCAATCAGTATGGGAAGAGCAACTTGGAGTAGGTATTGGGGTAGAGGTTAAATACATTGCTGAGAGTGAGAAATCATGCAAAAATTCATTTGCCCAAACTGGTAATTTGCTGTCATAACGTATTGAAATGTTCTTAACGTTATTGACACTCTTCTGAATTAGATTCTCTTTCCTGTCAAATAATATCTCCAATGGCACTTTTTCAAAGTGAGGGTATAATAAAGAATTATTAGTCTCACATGTACATCTTCGATTGCAATTGGCTTCCAGCAGAGTAACAGCGATTGTTTGGCTTAAGTCAAAACAGCAGTATATGAGAGGAAGCATTAATACTGCCAGTAAACCAAAGAGTACTTTGATTGCATTTATTCTTATAAGTAGCTTGAAATGCTTTGACCACTTGCTGTGATGAGTAGAATTTGAAAGCTCCTCTTCTCCTACACTTAACGGATTGGGACACTTGGGACTTTTCATACCTGAGGCAGATCGTGGAAACTCTTCCATGTTGGTCTTATTTCCATTAAACAGGAGAGAATATATTTCTTGCGATTTTGAAGCCGGAAAATCACGGTTCCAAAAGTGATCATTAGGAAAGAATGAATATATCCCGAGGCCACACGGCACAGAAGGGCTACGCTGCTCTTCCTGCAAGCTCTGGAAGGCGGGGCCGGCCGACCTGAAAGAGTTGAACAGATAAATGGATGAACAACTTTTTCGGCTGTAGGAAGATTCAGTTTGCTTAAAGATGAAGGAAAATAAATAAAATGGGATAATGAATGAAAGGAAGGAAAGAGTAGTAAGATATGTAAGGAAAGGGAAGGGCTGAAGGAAAAAAGGAAAAAAACAAAATACACAAAGGAGAGAAATTAAATGGCAGTTCACTTTGTTGTTCTACGTATTAGATGGGGAGAGTTTACTGGCATGGCCTTTAATTAATTACGACGGGCTGCATGGTCCACTTTGTTGCTTGTTACGTACCTTCCTATTGATGTCCCCAGAGGTGCAGAATGGCGTCGTCTGTGTCGTTTGGTCTCCTCCGTTTCAATTGTTACACATTTATTCCTTTGATCATCGGGTTCCAGGCCATTAGTAGTTTTTATTGGCTGGTCTTGCTCGAGGTTAGAGTCATCTTGTTCACAGATACCCTCATTCGGTTCTTTCGGAGTCTGTTGCTCATTTAAATCCGGCTTCGTCTCACGCGTCATTCTGGTAAGGAAAAAAAAAAATAATAATAATAATAATATATATACATATATATAATTCCAACAACAGGAGGGGTTATTACGTGCAGTCTACTATTACAGAATATTGACAACGCAGACCGTAGTCAATATGAGGACCAGGTCTATTTTACAGCAGGGTATTAGGTACTCAAGGGTAGCCTAAAAATGGGGATTTGAAGCTGCGCGTGGACTCTGTGCCACATTAATCCCTATGTCTGTAGCGGATCAGTGCGAAATCCTAACTTAACATAATACACTTTCAGGTTGAACGTTAAAAAATACATAATTACAACACGTTAAGAGAAACAAGACTCACCTTATGACCTTTGATGCACGATCGAACTCGTAAAATCTGCGTTCAGAATTAATACTTGACTTATTTCACATAAAACCTAACACACCTCACGTGTAAAATGCAGAGGCACCTGCAGCTGGATGGGCACTGAGAGGCGGAGGCTCACGTTCCATTGAGGGAAGAGCGAAGCGATGAATTGTCATGAAACCATTTGCTCGAAACCGGAAAATGTGAAGCAGTATTACTAGCTGTTCGCTGTGTTCGAAAAACTGTGCCAGGATTCAGAAGCACCACTTAGAATGATTAATTGGTAACACCTTGCCCAGTTTGTTAACCATTATTGACTGGCTTGTTAATGATTACTGAATTATTATTGATGACTGATTTAATCTCTCTCTCTCTCTCTCTCTCTCTCTCTCTCTCTCTCTCTCTCTCTCTCTCTCTCTCTCTCTCTCTCTCTCTCTTTAATCTTGATGTTTTCTATTCCTGCCTCCCTTTATTAAACACATACCTAACTGACGGTTACTCAATGATGCTCTGGAAATGGTGACGGAAATGCTCAGGAAATGGCTCAAACTGTTTACTAAGCGAATTGGAATGTTAAGGTATCATACATAGACTTTATTCTTGGATATAGACTGTACCCGGGTCTATACCTCTATAAAGCTAGGCGTGACCTTTGACCTAGATATCGGTCACTGAGGGTGGTGATCCATACTAGCGTATTTCATTACAGACAAGATAGTGTTTAATATGATCAAGTAGTTTAACACTTTTTTTTAATGGTTATAAATGATAATGGCAGGTCAGGACCCTTCCATAGATATGCAGGTGCCGACTGTCTGCAACGAGCCACGCCTGAACCCGCCGACCTTGGGGAGAAAGCACGCGAGCACGCCTTCCGCCTTGCTCATGTGAAACTAATGGAGAGGAACTGGAACAGACAACAGAGGGGCATCGTGTTAGTATTCGTAGTCGTTCATCAAGTGATCAGTTTTTCTTGCATGCAGAGTGATCTGAATATTCCCACAACATATGATTCTTGTATTACTGCAAATCCCACTATATGTATTGCCTGGGGGTCGGGATGACATGTTCCTCCCTTCTCTTTTGTTGTGTGCCTTTACAACAAAAAAGCATCATACTAATCAGTCTGTACATTGCCACCCGGGGTAGATATCACTCAACGATCGACAGTTGCATGATTATTCTAACTCTTGGTAAATTGTATACATTTTTGCTTGATACAGGCAAATATTATTTAAAAATAAGGTTTATTTTCTTTGGAGGAAATGGTTGCAAAAAATACAATACAATCTGTGCTCATTGTCGACAAGAGAACTTCCGCTTCCGGTTCATGCCAATAACTGTCTTGTTGAAGGTTCAGAGGGAACGTGTATTCATGCTGGCTCAGTGTATGATACTCTAAGATTTACTCCCTTCTGTACCATGGAGAATAATCCTAAACATAAGTTTTTGGTAGTCTAATGAGAGTAAGAGAGGGCAGAGCCATCTGTACGTTCATTGTATTTACTTTTCGCTCCCTCGTGCAGGGCGAGGCTCACAGGCTAGCCATCAGCTGAGGGATTGCTGCGCCTACAATAACAAACTTGGCTCAATTATGAGGAACCGTGGTGTGAAGTTACAATATAGCGCTTCAAAGTACAATTCAAATATCTCATGAGCGTCTTCTGGGGTGAAATTATGCAAAAAATTAGATATTCATGAGGATTCCAGAGGAAGTCGAAAGTTGGAGCTAGGGGTGGGCAGGTACCGTTAATTTGAGTACCTGCAATACCGGTACCGAAAACTTAAGTAATGGTACCGGGGTGGGTGGTGGCGCCAGTTTCGAGTATCGCTCCAGTATTAACACACATGGTGCCGCCAGGGCCGAGTACCGTTAGTAACATGTGAGGACTAGGGCTAAAAATATTGTTTTTACCACCTTTACTTAGAAAACTGGCTCAGTGGCAAAGAAAAGTAACAATAATTTATTTTCTTGTTTATTAAAAAAAAAGAAAAAAAAAGGTTAATAATGGATTATAAGGATTTTAGACTTAGGTATTGATAGATAAACAGGTCGGTAGGGAGAGAGAGAGAGAGAGAGATTTACATAGAAAATCAGACCACACAGACCCCATGGTCCAGACTTGGTGGTCTGTCCTTAAACCTAAGTGATTTTATATTAATCAGAAGACTCCAAAACGTTGCATTTCTACTCTAGTTGATATTAAGTTGAAGGAAGTGACGGTCGAGCTTATTTTTGAAGGAGTCAATCGTGTTACACTGGACCACTGATGGTGGAAGCTTATTCCATTCTCGCACTATAACGTTGGTGAAGAAAAATTTGGTGCAGTCTGAATTTACTTGTCTACATCTGAGTTTTACGCCATTGTTCCTCGTGCGCAAAGTGTCATCGATCATAAACAATGTTGATCTGTTTACATTCGTGAAACCATTAAGTATTTTAAAACATTCGATCAGTTTTCCTCGGAGGCGACGTTTCTCAAGAGAACATGTTAAGGGTAGAAAGCCTTTCTTCGTAGGATTTGTTGCGCAAGGAAGGGATCATTTTCGTAGCCCGACGCTGAACACCTTCTAATTTAGCAATATCCTTTGCATGGTGGGGAGACCAAAACTGTACCGCATATTCCAAGTGGGGTCTGACTAAACTGTTGTAGAGCGGGAGTATTACATCTTTATTCTTGAATACAAAGTTTCTTTTAATGAAGCCCAACATTCTGTTCGCTTTATTTGCTGCATCGATGCATTGCTGTGAGAATTTGAGGTTTGACGCGATTTTGACCCCCAAGTCCTTGACGCATTGAACGCTTTTGAGTTTAACGCCGCGCATTTCGTATTCGACCTTCTTATTCCTCGTTCCAATTTGAAGGACCTGGCACTTGTCTACGTTAAAGGGCATCTCCCATCTATCCGACCAAGCTGAAATTTTGTGCAAATCCTCTTGGAGGCTTTGCCTGTCTTCGTCAGTCAGAACCGAGTTACCAATCTTTGTGTCGTCTGCAAATTTACTAATGCGGTTATTGAGTCCAACATCCACGTCGTTGATGTATATAATGAAGAGCACTGGGCCAAGGACCGAGCCCTTAGGGACGCCACTAGTGACAGGCGCCCACTCTGAGTTAAATCCGTCAATCACTACTCTTTGTTGTCTGTTGCTCAACCAATTCGCGATCCATTGGTTTACTTGACCGTCAATACCTATTTGCTTTAATTTGTAAAGTAATTTATGATGCGGGACTTTATCAAACGCTTTCTGGAAATCAAGATAGACTACGTCCAGTGATTTGGTTACGTCATAAACAGTGAAGAGGTCGTTATAAAAGGTTAATAGGTTTGATAGGCAGGATCTTTTGTTTCGGAAGCCATGTTGTGAGTCCCCAATCAATGAGTGGCTTTCAAGGTAACTCACAATTTTGTCTCTAATTATGCCCTCAAGTAGCTTACCTACAACCGAAGTTAGAGAGAGAGAGAGAGAGAGAGAGAGAGAGAGAGAGAGAGAGAGAGAGAGAGAGAGAGAGAGAGAGAGAGAGAGAGAGAGAGAGAGAGAGAGAGAGAGAGAGAGAGAGAGAAATATCCGTACCAACAAGATATTCTCTCAGGCTCTCACTCTCTCACTCATGAGAGATGGAATTGACGGACTAGCTGAGCGTGAGCTGGTCAGCATTGGTACCGGTACCGAACAATCTGGCACCGGTATCGTACCGAATAGCCGGTACCATTAGTATTGGTACCCCTAGCTGCCCAACCTGGACTGAAGCGAGTCTCTGGTCGTGTTTGAATGGTGGCTGCTGCTGGCGAGGACGCGTGCTGGTAACAGTGCTCCCGGAGGCCTGAACCATGTTGTAATCGTTCGCTGCTCCGTGTCTGAGCCAGAGCCGCACATGGTGAGCCACATCCACGTTCGGAGGAATATTCGTCGTCGCTCCGGGCCGCGCGGGACCATGGTGAAAGGTGAGGGCGGCCAGCGGGGCGGGTGTGGGCTGGGGCGGCGCTGGGCCACCGCCGCCCAGGGAGCCTCGGCGCCGCGGCCCCCTGGGCTCGGCGGCGTGGGGGTGACGATGGCCTCTGGGGCTGCCCTCGTCACCTGCGGGCCGGAACCAGTGGCGATGCCTGGCCTCTGGGCGAGTCACTGGGATGGGCGGCGGAAAAAATGGTGAAGAAATTCAAGGCGCTAAGCTCCCTGACTGACGAGGGGGAGTTTGGTCGCCTTGTGTTCCTTAGCCTTGAATTCTTAGTCATGCATAACAGTGATTGCCTTGTTGTTGTGGTTATGGTAGAAGTATGCTTGTTTATAAACTAGAACAGCTTACCATTTTATTCCTGGTATATGTGTTGGTGGGTTGGGGAATCAGGCCCTGGTCTTGTTTTGGGAGTTAGCCACTCTGGTAAAGACCACAGCCTTTGTAGTGGTACACCTTCTCAGGTCACAGACCTTGAAGAAAGTAAGGCTGGCACTAAAAGTGAAGAACATTTGCAGGAGTCCACCCAACACATTATGCACAATCCAAGTATTCGCATGAATATATTTTATGCATTCGATTGTTCTTGTAGTTCCTTTGTGCATTTCTGACACACTGATTAGTATTTTATTGGTATATATAATAAACATTACATGAAATGATATATCAATACATTTATTAAATCAGTCTACTGTGACACTGAATATAGAAAATTGTGTATCCCCCAAATTTTCCTAGTTGACTTTTATACTCATAGTTGATCATAACCTTGGTATAATGTTAATCAAATTTTTAAGATAATAATCCTATAAATGAAGTTTCACAAGATATAGATTACATTTACTTATACATGAAAATATCTTTTTTCCAGGGAAAAGAAGAACCAACCGGAACAGCAAAGATGAAAATGCTGTGGTTGGTCATGTAGATGGACCCAAGGGGCCAAAAGATTCCAGACTGGAGTCAAGATTTGTGAATGGTTCTCTAGTTGGGAACAAGATGGCATCCACTGGCCCCAACACCCACACTGAAAATATGATTACTAGTTATTTTTCTCCCTCAAGGTAATTAATTAACTTAATGCCATTCCAACACCTATCTTACTGCTTTAGTATTGCAGGACTTCATTCTAATTTTATTTTAGATTAGTTTGAAGTAAAGAATATAGTTTACTTTTTATATAGATGTTATGCTCAAATATAAAGAGCTGCTTCTGATTCCCCACATATGTAATAAATGGAATTATAATCCTACAGTTATCAAAAACTTTGATTGCTTTACAGGTCTCCCCCAGTTGCTGATGATGCAGAGACAGAGAGTACTACTGTCCTTGAAGAGGAGTGCAGGATGAACCCTGAGCTAACAAATGCCCAGCTCAGCCGCCCTCAGCCTGCTTCTGCCCCCTCTTCACCAAGCAAGCTCATGAATGGGCATGATGGAACCTCACCAACTAAACTTCAGACTGATAAAGTTCCTAAACGAACTGTGTGCACTCGAAGTCAGGCACTGAAAGAGCTGCAGATCCAGTCCTCCACAGCCTTACAAAGCAATGGTGTTATACCCTCTTGCTCCTCTAGCTGCAGCCTTTCCCCTCAGTGCTCTGTTTATACTGCTGTACCTCCAGTTAGTCCTGACACACCCACAACTGTGTCAGCCCCCACCACCCCGACCTCCTCTACTTCAACAGTGACAGATGATTGCTCTAGTCCTCATACAGGGCCACCAACCCCCCATAAAATCCAGGCTCTTAATGAAGAAAGGCTGCGTCTTGACTCACCACTGTCCCCCTCCTCTGCCCTTTCCAAACTGAAGCTGTCACTCGCACCAAAGAAGCTTAAATTCAATGATAAAACGGCCAAAGCAAGGAGAAAGTAAGTTGATCTCAGAGTTTCTTCTTTAGATAATGTGGCACAGTCTGTAAATTTTTCAGTAACATGAAAATTTGATTTTTACTTTGCAGACTTCCCACCCAGAATTCTACTCGAGGAACTGTGCAGTCCAAGATTGAAAAAGTATCAAAAGTAAATAATTCATCACAGGTGTCAAATGGGGAAACTAAACCCACCCAGCGTAACACCCAGATGACAGAATTCTTTCCAATACGAAGATCAGAACGAAAGCCGAAGACAACACTATTGCAAGAACGTCAAAAGGAAATAGAAGAAAGAATACGGAGTGGAAAAGAAGAAGGTTTAATGGTATGCACATAGAATAGTTACCAGTATTGTAGACTTTGTTGACATTTTATGGCATGCGATACAACTTAAAAATGGATATTTCATTTTTAGGGGTATTCCATTTTTGGAACAATTACCTGTACAAAATCATTAAGTTGAGATTCCATAGATATTGGGATTAGCAATGCATGTCTATTCCTCTGCCTGTCACAAGAGGTAATTTAATGTGGCTTAGCTCCTGCACCACTTGAAATTGAGATTAGGAACTGCCCTTTAATTTGTTTTGTCAGTTACATCTCAAAACAATCAAATGGGCTCTTTTGATTCCTTGCTTTGCCTCAGTCTTATGATGTTTTCTTGCTAGTCCAGCCATTAATTGTCTTTTTCCCACTGTTTAGGTGAAGCAGTTTGGTGCTAAGGGACGTGGAGTGGTAACCACAAGAAAGTTCAAGAAAGGAGAGTTTGTTGTGGAGTACATTGGAGATCTCATTGATGTGAGGGAAGCTAAAGAAAGGGAATCAAGATATGCACAAGATGCCACCAAAGGATGCTATAACTATTATTTTACTTTCCAGAATCAACAATACTGGTAAGTTATCAATGTTAAATTATCTGAAAATTACCCCCCAAATTATTTTCTTAAATTAGAATTAGCATGCAGTATTTAGAAAGGAAGTTACAATTCCTAATGATAATACCACAAGCATTTAAATCCTGAATTGTTTGAGTTGTATTATTCATTGAATTTTTAGGCACTATGTTTTTGTACTATATTATGTTTACTTAGGCTAGGTTTAGGCCTGTTTAGCCTGAAATGGCAGATGCCAGACCATATACCTTTTATAACATGGCTTTCTATGGAACTTTAGATGTGTAGGTTACACACACACCAGACATGGGGCGATTACTTATGTAATCGATTACGATTACTTCATATTTTCACGATTACGATTACATGATATATTAATCATGTTTACAGGAAGGACTGAAAGGTGAACTTGCAAATTTCATACACATGTACCATACTAAATATTTAATTGGTTGAATTACTACAGATATTTAGAGTACATACTTGGTGTACGAGAAACTTAACTAAAACTTTGCTAATGTAATCGCAAAAGTAATCACGATTACGATTACTTTTAATGTATTTGATTATGATTACTTAAAAAAATAAGGGTAATCGATTACAATTACTTGAAAAACTGTAATCGATTACAGATTACGATTACCCCATGTCTGACACACACACACACACACACACACACACACACACACACACACGAGCATAAGCCCAGGCCCTGTAAAACTACAAGTAGGTAAATACAAGTAGGTAAATACATACACACACATACAGTAAAAGCTCATGTGTCTGCATCTGCATTATTCAAAACTACATATATGCTTGATGATTCTGGTCTCCAAACCTATCACAGTATCATCTTATGGTGCAGTTCGATTAGGGAAATCATCTCCATTAAGACGTGCAAATTGATCATAATACATGCGTACTTTGCGGAAAATAACTATCAAAGCTATTATAAAATTAGTATAATGTACAGGTAATGTGGGGAATTTATGAGGATGGAGAAAATTGCACTGATGGCTTTTTCTCTCTCTCTCATATATATATATATATATATATATATATATATATATATATATATATATATATATATATATATATATATATATATATACATCTAAGACAAGTTAATCTGGAAGTAATTTTTTTTTTTTTTTTCAGCATTGATGCTACAGATGAAAGTGGATACCTGGGAAGGTTGGTGAATCACAGCCGGAATGGTAATCTGGTGACAAAAGCTGTAGAAGTCAATGGCAGACCACATTTAATCCTTCTGGCAAAGCATGATCTTGAGCTTGGAACAGAGGTCCTCTATGATTATGGGGATCGCTCAAAAGAGGCCCTGGAACACCACCCATGGTTAGCATCATGATTGCGTGTATAGATGAATATTTACCATGAGGCTCACTGGGGTATGGTGGAACATTAAGGGAACCATGAAAGTCAGGGATACCTCGAGAGGTCAGTATTATATGCTTTAAGTGAAGGAACTGTTTGAGCTATTGGAGGGTATTCTAAAGGCTACGTTGGATATTGAATTCTTCAATCAGATATGAGAAGAAATTAAGATTTGTTGTGAATTAGAGTAAAGGGTAAGCTTGTATTCAAAATTATTTGGTCATTGAATTCATAGGAACATCTGTTTGTTGTTTACCTAGGAATAAATTTAGCTTACTCCATTGACCCTCTTGATCTGTGATGTGTGTCACCCCTTTGACTGCCATTGGCTACACTGTATGGTACTGTACAACATGAAGGTTGACTTTTAGTTTTCTTGTTACTTTCTTACCCCATACAAGAATTTTTATACTTGTTTTTCTGGAATAGAAGAAATAGATGTTTATGAGCTCAGTGCAGAAACACTTAAAAAAATAGTATCATTTTTCATAATTGTTTAATGTCATAGTGTCACATGTAATATTACATTATTGTAATTTTTTTTACATAAAACTAATGTTTTACATGTTGTAGATTGCCATATTTCAACCTTGTTTGTCAGAAGAGTACTTATTATTTTTAGAGCTTGGCTGAAGGTATCCTCACTGGTTATTGTTCTGGAACGTATCATTCGGAACCAAACCATGATCTAACCTTATTATCATTACAATTATTATTTATTATTATTATTATTATTATTATTATTATTATTATTACTATTATGTGTGCTCCTATGATACAATAGGGCGGTGGGTTGGCAGTGAAAATCTAACCCCCTCCCAACTTATTTTGTAAAATAGGTCACAGTCTCTAAACTGGATCCTTTGTCTGTTGAGGGTCTGGTATTTTTTTAGGCAAGCAAGTATGGCTGAGTGGATGTCTGGAGTGTGAATCTATGGTGTGTGTGCATACATATACAAGTGTGGATGATGTGACCCATTTCACCGGAGGTCTTTTCTCCTCTGATGGTAGTCATTTTCTTGCTTCTTGAGTGTGTGTCCTCCCTCTGCATAGTATGGGAGTCTATTATTATTTATCAATAATATTTTTATTATTGATGTTCTATTCACCCCTCTCGCATTGTAGATTTCAGTTTTTTCAGTGGCTGAAACTGTGACAGCCTTCACAGTCCCTGGGACTACACCTATTAGGAATTTGCTCCCTCTAGAAAGTTTGAAGTGGCACTGAATTATATATCCTTAGGTTCACAATAATTAGATAAATATATAAATCATAAGAATTTGCATTTTTTCTTGTCAAAAAGTAAAACAAAAGGAAGAAAATTAGACTGCTTCCTAATGGATAACCCTTTGTCTCTAAACTGTTTCATCCTTTCCAGACTTGGATGCATTATGCCTTTAAATAAATAAATTGAGGACAGTCGAAGATTATTGTACTTACTTGACTACTTGATGAGTAGCATTCTGAATTTGTCTTATACCAGGAGTTCCAGGAAGGTAGAGAAGATCTGTTTCCCTTTGTAAATTGAACTTTTCTGGGCAGCTGATTTTAAATAAACATAATTTATTTATGAACTCCTTTGCATGCTCTGTAACACACATCATTTTATTAGTCACACATTTACCTCACTCCCATCTTGTAGTACATAACAGAATATGCTGTTTTATATGGAACAGGTAATATAGTGACATGCAAGTTAAAGTAAAGCGAAGTGGGCAAATTGGTAACTACACAAAAATTTGGATTAAAAAAGAAAAATAGCTCCCCCCCCTCCCCCTAAAATGTGTTTGCATACCATGAGTTACATACAGAAGACCAAAAATTTACATTTTGTGAAATTGTGTGCATCCTTGTTTGTGTCTGATATCAAAGATTATTATACTAATAATCTATGAAATCAGAAATCATTCCAACTTTTATACTAAAAGTTGGAATGATTTCTCTGGAGTTTCCTCAAAAAGTTTTTGTCTTCTTCCTGACATGGTGGCTATTTTACACATTTTTACTGAAAGCCCACATAGAGTTCAGTATTAGAGAATGGGTGGTGCACTTCACATTGCAACTTAATTTGAATAGTTAAAAACATTTGTGTTTGACAACATGGTAAGGATTTTTGGAACCCCTATGAAACAAGTCATCCTAAACTATGAAGACCACTGGAAAAAAAAGATTAGATAAGAAAAGATGGTCGTCTGTCTCTTCCAAGATGAACTTCGACTAATGCATGATGTATAATTTTATACATTTTAGAAACCTTTGTCTTTAGTTTTCCCTAAGAATTCTGGGTTCATAAATGGGTTTGTCTCATGTCAGGGTGCATGAGAGAGCTACTTATCAAACTGGTTGGAGCACTTGTGCCACGACCAGTGTTCAGAAACAGCACTGATCTCAATTTCAGTAGGTAGATATTATTCTCATTATTTAGAACGAGCGTGTTTATACACACACACACACACACACACACATATATATATATATATATATATATATATATATATATATATATATATATATATATATATATATGCTATGATGTCATAGAAACATACAATTGTAATAAATTTCTGACACCTTCAAGTAACTTTTGTTTTGTTTGTTTTAGACTGATATAAGGAACATTATTACAGTAAGTTACCATATATATATATATATATATATATATATATATATATATATATATATATATATATATATATATATATATATATATATATATATATATATATATATATATATATATATATATACATTACAGTTATAAGGAAAATGTTATTATTTAGGGAGTTTTGATAACCCAGTGTTTCAACATTGACAGATAATTAATAAAACATTAATATAATGACCAATGTTAAGATTTCAAAATGCATTTTGTTTCCTGAGCTTCGTATAACAGCCATGCATATTGGAAGATGTGGTTCATAATGTTCTGTGTAGCATAATGTATTTTTAAGTTCCAATTCCAATTGTTATTTTAGCGTAACTTAAAAAAAAATATTGCCCATGAGACATTTTATAACTTCATACAAATAAAAGCAGAAAGCAACAGAAGTCTACATCATAGTTGGCTCTAGCATGGATGTTTTGCCTTGAATATACATGGTGGAATCCTATTGTGGATTTTATTTAAAAGTATGAACATGTCATACATAGTTGCATCATTGCAATCTCAGGATGGGTGAGTTGTACAGTGGTTGCCTGTCAGTGTTCCTAGCATCCTCTGCATTTAGACCTGTGCCTTTAAGAGTACACTGATAGAGCACTGGATGCGGGCATGTCGGTCTGACGTGAAAATGTTCTTTGCCAAATGTATGCATTACCAAGTAATATATTTATTACAGATATTTTCCTCAACACATTTAATGCTACCAATTAATTTTGATTTGGAAAAAAATAGGGTACATGGGGCACTTGAAAATTTTAGAGCTGCTTATAAGATAAGTATACAGTACTTTTTTAGCTCTTTAAGTAGTACAAACCTGTAAGAAACATTAAGCTACGAGTAAGAAGCTTGACAATGGGAGAAAAAATGTACCGCACTGTTTAGTATGCTATTGTACGAAACTAAGTTTTTAATTTAAGTCTCCAAAATGTAGGATTATTGCTTAATGCAGCCAAAGGTTTGAGGATATTTCATTTTTAAGTGTAATGTGTCTGTTGACAACCTACCTAAATAATGTAGAATAGGGAAATATAGGGATTAGTAGTATTGAATATATATTGATTAGTTGTGTGAATTTTACTTGTCTTAAAGTATTTTTGTTCAATAAGGTTAGGAATGGGAGAACCATGTAATTTGACTTGTGTGACTTTACATTTGAGTTTTGAGTAAGCAGTATTTTTTATATAAAGATGTAGGTAGTAGGCAACATGTTAACTACATAAAGTGTGCTGTTCTGGTTGACTGGATATTCATCATCCACCATCTTTATACAATCCTGCCATTCCACAGCCATGGTAACTTTGTATTATTGCCCTCCTCGTGAGAGCAGGGATTGACTAGGTCTTTTTTCACACATTGGTGCTGAAACTGAGCTATGTTAGTTTTTTTCTTGCCGTCTCTGCACACCTAGGGTATTAAATATTTCTAAGATCTTTTGTATTCTTTTTAGTCTGTTAAAGTTTTAGAAAATAGTGTTCTACAATAGTTGTGCTTCATATATTTTTTATGACCAGTATATTTTCCTGCTTATCAACACCAATAATTTTTGTAGGTTTCCTTGATGTAAAATTTTTCATGCATGTTTAGTAGGAGAGTTTATTAAGGATATGATGATTCATGCGCTATCTCAAACATAAACTTATACATTGCCGTGGAAGTTTTGTTAGTTCATACATTAAAGCTTTGGGCACCTTGGGAATTGAATAGTTTAGTTTGCATTTCTTAAATGTTACTAGAAAGGACTATGAGAATTTGACAGTATTATTTTCAGTGTCTACTGTTTGTTTTGGAAAGATATTTTGTACAGAACGGTATGTTTCCATTTTCACTCAATCTTCAAATTTTTATGGAGTCCTTTGTCAGGTTGTGGTTCAATTTTCCACAGAGTTTGAAATCTTCCCAGTTGTAATGTTTACTTGGAGGAAATTGAGGAGCAGTTTTAGAATCTTGTGTTTTCACCTTAGAAACTTTATAATTTCTCTAGTGCTATTTCCACGAGGATATGTCAAAATATCAAAATGGCTTTTCACAATAAATATAATTTTTACTCATGTTTTTTGTTGTCATTTGAACAACTTTGATTGTAACATCACAAATCTCTCATATGTGAAGAGATATATGTGTCTTGGTAAGTGAACTGAATATCCTTGCACCAAACAACACAGATAACATGGCAGTAAATGACTTAAAGATAAACAAGGGAGAACATGGTAAATGCCAATGGGCATTTACTTACCCTGCTGCTTCCAGCAAAAGGAACTGGTCTGTTTCCAGGAATCAATACTCCTCTCTTTCATCAGGGTGCAGCAGTCCTTAAGCACCCTATATTTTTGAGAGCCTGTTCTGATGCAGATGCCACAGGGCAGCTTCATGCCTGAACAGAACCCCCAAGAGGTTTGCCAGACTTGGGTTTGTTGCAGGTCCTTTGATTCTGAATCCTTGGTCATAATCAGAAGTGCAGGCAAAGTGGTTAGCAGGCCAAGCTTTGAATCTGCAGGCTTGGACAGTTAGCGCCCATCTCACAAAGCTGTTCATCCTCCAGAGTTACATCCGGGCTACCACAGTTTACCTTCCCCAAGTTTCTCCAGGTACCCATTTATTGACCATCCTGTTAGGAAAGATGAACAGCTGGGTGGGCTGCACACTGACTGCCCAGGTTGGGATTTGAACCCAAGCCTGCAGATTTGTAGTTAGAAATGCTAACCACTGCACTGCAGAGGCTAAAGTAGTCATCAAATACGATAATTGATAAAAGCACGATGGGGTGTGATGACCTGTCGATTAATATTATTATCAAATTTGTAACAATGCACTTCAGCTAGAAGCAAAACATGACTCTTACATTAAAATATTACTTTGGTTGAAGGTTTGCATTTAAGCTCATTAATTAATCTGTATTATAGAGGAGCAGTAAGGAAAAGAAAATGGTGTACAGCACAAGCAATAAAGTTACTGTACCAAAAGGGGTATGGGGTTGGAGCTACAAAGATCTTCCCAAGAACACAATGAACCATGCCCACAATAAGTGATAAGAAAAAACTATAAATACAAGTTTTAATGCCTAAATAATATATATATATATATATATATATATATATATATATATATATATATATATATATATATATAGATATCTATATATATATATATATATATATTATGAGTAGGCAGTGGCTGAGTGGTTAGCATCCAGGCTCCGCATTCACCCCGCCATAGACAACGTCGGTTCGAATCCCCATACTACCACCTGGGATATTTCAGTCACTGCCGAGTGGCCTAAGACTACCCACATGCTGTCCAGAAGACCACCCATCAACCCGGACTCTAAAAGAAACCTTCCAAGTGAATCAAGAATGAGTTCCGGGGGGCAGCAGGAGCCAAGCATAACTGGTGGTCGCTATAAAAATTGCCTGCACCATGACGGGCTTGGGCTGACCACCAAGCCCCTAAAGAGAGCCTACCGGCACCACAGGTGGAGATGGGAAAAAAAAAAAAAAAAATTATATATATATATATATATATATATATATATATATATATATATATATATATATATATATATATACACAACCACACACACAGTAGTTAGCAAGCTCACCTCACAACACAGAGGTCTCGGGTTCAATTCCCAGGTGGAGTGGAGACGCATGGGCAGTCTCCTGTAATCTGTGCCCCTGTCCACCCAGCAGTGAATGAGCATTGGGTGTCAGTTAGGGGTTGTGTCCTGCCTCCTGTGTGTGTGTGGGTGTGATGCTTCATCTGTATCCAAAAATCCATCACTTGTGAGGTCCATTTTCAGTCAGGGAGAGCACTGGTTGGCAATCGCGATTCTTATGTGGTTAGACTATGGCAATTACACACACACACACACACACACATACACACACTCGATCAAACTAAGAGTTTGTTTTTGAACAAGAGGTAAAAAAAGTCTTTTTTTTTTTTTTTCTATTATGACACTTTCTTCATTCTCTATAAAGTATGTGAATACATCATTCACAAATTATTACTAATCTAAGTTTACATTATTAATCTGTACAACAATTAATTCTTTAGAAATTGTTTATTGCTGACAAAACAATGTGCTCAATCAATGTCTACTTTTTCTTTTAATTTACCAAATATTTCCTCTATATATAATATTTTTTTTATAATCTATAGCTTAGAAAGTCTAAAAATATGCTTCTTGGATAGTGCTATCTCTCGCCCATAATGATCAGCTACACTTGTCAAGCCACAAACTACAACGCGTATAAATATGGCCAATCCTCACCTCTATGGAGTTTTCATAACTACCAATCTGAATCTAGTGTTTTTAGCAATATATCCTGATTAAAAAATAATGCTTAGAAAATATCTTGGCTGTATTTTGGGGCAATAATTGTATTAGGGAAAAAAAGAAGACACCCATTAATACAGCAAAGTACAATTAATCAATCTGTTCATGTAATGTATCAGGATAACAGCTGCATTTTTAAAATAAAAAATAGCCCATGATGAACATAACCTGATCAGTATATTGATAAGACAAAAAACTGAGACTACTGTCACAGTATCTCAACATATACATTTCTGGGATGAAGGAACTGCTCTTCAGTTCAATGTCAGTGCAAGTATTTTTATGTTTACATACAAAAAACTGAATATGGGTGTGTCAAAAAGACCAATGTTAATGATTGAGTTCATTATACTACTGATTTTCATGTCTAGATTCTGCTATTACTTATTACATCTACCTCTAAAATGCAGACAAAAGCTGATCAAAATTACAAAATTTGCAACTGGCTTCAGTACATATTAGTATGTGCTTGTCATGAATGAGGCATAACCTTAAACAAAACTCTCATTAACCAATGCTACTGATGTGCTTCCCAGACAAGTTAAAATTGCTCTAGATTATGAGGAACATCTATATCACACCCACACCCACACACATACCATAGGAATGAAGCAACAAGCCAAAAAAAAAAAAAAAAAAAAAAAAAAAAATGAAGCAATTTGGGCTGAGATGAGCAACTACGAGCATTGATTTCTAAAGGCACAGGAGTTCTGAGGGGCGAGGGAAGGTGATGTTGTACTCTGGGGGGATCAGACTGACTGGCAGGACATGCACAGCAGAAGAGTAATCTACCTGGACATTCTTG